>NW_017972950.1:0-99883 GCF_001876935.1 Asparagus officinalis | reverse complement strand
TTTGCACAAGATCGATTTTGTTTTTTCATTCATATGTTATGAGAACTAAAATTCCTATTACTATTTTATGTTTCTTTTATTAAGTAGATTATAAATTGGAAAATAGCTCATGTTTGAACTAAATACTTAAATGACCCTTTAAAATTGTACTCATGGACCGGGTATGGCCTAAAACGAACACAATCCTTGTTTAGCGAGCTGCAGGAAATGGATGTGAAGTGTACTATATATGTCCAAGAAATAGATGACGAGTCTTTTAGACTAATACATGTATGATATAATTGAGTACTCAAACCTGTACCCACACTCCCACACACAAGACACAAAACCCTTGCACACACTCGCCCACAGAACACAGAAGCATGCGCCTGCACACACACACTGACTAACGCAACGTGTTAGTGTTACACATGCCTGCTCATCCGTACCCAGCCACACCCATAAACAACAAACATGCGAACACAACCTCATGCTCACACACAAGAATTTTCTCTTTGATATCCTTTTTCAAACAAAACGTTTCAAGTTATATTTTGTACCCTAACTTTCATCTCTATACGTAAACAAATAGAATATGGAACGGCAAACAAAATCACGACAAAGGGAGATGTCTACAGCTACGGAATACTTCTGCTAGAAATGTTTACCGGTAAGAGACCCACTGATGATGCTTTTGTAAACGGTATGAATCTCAGAAGATACGTTGAGATGGCCTCTCCTGCACGAGTTCTCAACGTCATAGATACACTCTTGCTCTCATGGGATATCAGCGGAGCTAATGACGATACAATAATTCTGAAGTGTATAGCTTGGATTCTTAAGATTGGTCTCTCATGCTCGAATCCATTGCCATCTCGCCGTCCAGAAATGGAAGATGTCATTAACCCTTTGCGTGTTCTTAGAGATGCATACAAAGAAGCATGCGTAAATCAGAAAAGTGGGAAGGAAGCTTCTAAACGTTCATGAGGGGAATGCGAAGGAGTGAGTTCAGCATGTACAAACAAGCATAAATGTGGCTTATTTAATTGAATGCAAGTAAAAAAAATTTTTTTGGCACCCTGTAAAATAATAATGTTTTGGAAAATGATTTTTTTTTCCTGTAAGTGGAATTGAAAGTTGTAAGTTGTATATATGGAATTTCTCTGTACCTTTTTGTGAAATCCTACTGCCAAAATCATTCCGGACCAAACTTGGCAGGATCCATATTTCATGGGGTGTAATGTTGTTTATTTCATTATATAATCTTATTTGAACAGGTGGACAATATGTTGTGCAACTTTTATTATTATCATTATTATTATTACTATCATAAGAAAGCTTAGGTTTCCATGCTGCTGTGGTCTTACATAGTTATTTGTTACACATTCAAAATTGTCAGAACGAAAGAGGTTTTTTTTTAACTAGCAAAAAACCCCTCTTTCCGTCGCTCATCTTCTCTCTTTCATTTGACATCTCATTGGTCTCTTCTCCGAGCTGTTCCTTCGATGTCAATATCGGTGAACTTCTCTTTCCTTAACCATCAACATCGGACTCCTCTTTTCTCACTTCTTTCCTTCAACATCAACCTTAAGTATCATAAGTTATTTACTCTTTTATATGTTTAAACAATAGAATTTATTAAGTATGTTTAGATTTTATTTATGATATTTATATTACATATATGCACACCATCCGATATGGCAATCCGATATGTTTTTCATGTCCCCCGACATATCTCCGATTTTTACTACCCGACATGAATTTTAGCCGTCTCACATGAACCCGACATCCGGCATTTAAAACCTTGCGTCTAAAACTATATATTTGCTAATTTAGCCTAATTAACGGTGTTAAAAGGAGATGAATTTATTAAGTATGTTTAGATTTTATTTATGATATTTATATTACATATATGCACACCATCCGATATGGCAATCCGATATGTTTTTCATGTCCCCCGACATATCTCCGATTTTTACTACCCGACATGAATTTTAGCCGTCTCACATGAACCCGACATCCGGCATTTAAAACCTTGCGTCTAAAACTATATATTTGCTAATTTAGCCTAATTAACGGTGTTAAAAGGAGATGGGCATCTTAACTCAATATCAAAGAATGCATGAATAAATTAGCACTCAAAATCGGAGCTCAAGGACTCTTTTTAAGATTATAAATTACCGTCCAAATCTATATATTTGCTAATTTTTAGCCTAAATCAACAACAGCGTTCAAACGAGATGGGCATTTTTAACTCAATATCAAAGAATGTACGAATAAATTAGCACTCAAAATAGGAGCTCAATGACTCTTTTTAAGATTATAAATTTTATCAGAATGGCCTGACTGTGAAATTTTAAAATTGACCCTTATTTACCTATTTATGGATTAGAACGACTCATATGGTATGTTCTAACGTAAGAAATTGGTAGTTGGATTCTCTCCAATTAAGTGGTAATTAGAGCGGATGACATTAGGCCGCGTGAGATCTCAACTATTTTGAAAATCACTAAAGTCTTGAAAATTACCCTTGTGAAAACCCTTTAGTTCTTGATTAAATAAGGGATATGTTTGGAAAAAGTTAAAAAACCCGGGGCAGAGTCGGCTCAACTTTATTTTAGTTTATTTTTCATCCTCTTAACCAGACTAGAATTCGTCCACCCCCTACCCGTTCAGTTCTAACCTAGTTAAAAAAAATAAGGGTCTTTGCTCTTTAACCCAAAGTTTTACCATGACTTATTTAGAAACCCAACCTGTTCCCAATAATACCTCAAGTGATTCATTATGGAAACCCACTTCTTCACATACAACATTTTGTTCTACTGTGTTTCATAAAGACCATTGTAAACTACTCAGAGCCGAGTATGATGATGAGATTACCTCAAAGGGATCAGTCGGAGGGATCGATAAACGTGCCACGAACGAATTGTTTTTGCTTGATGTTGCATGTCTTTGAGGGATGTTGATGTTGCGGTGGCGATTAAGCTGAAATTCTAGTATTTTGTAAATTTTTTTGGGGTCCATTTTGGGGATATTTTGTGCTTTATTTGGACTTCGATTGACACTTTTACGTGTACATGTGTATATTGTGGTGTTTGATGAATGAAAATGTGCTAGCATGTACATGTTGTAGTGTTTGATGAATGTGTTTGATTAACAAAAACGAGTTAGCGTTTATATATTCTAATGTCTAATAAAAGTGTAGCACCTTATGTCGAAGCGTAGCACCTTATTTACCAAGTGTAGCTCATTGTACACAATTGTATAGCTCTTTAATAGCAGAAGTGTGGCTCTTTAGTTCATCATAAATAATTACAACTTTAGCCCAAATACACACAAAAACACATACAAATAAAGTCATTGTTGGAAAAAACCATGGAGTTATGGAATCCTTCACAAAATGCAATGCACCCATTAACCACATGACCAAAACACTCATACGGGTCCATATGCATTATAACAAAGTAGAAATTACTCTCGGACATTCTACCTTCACATAAACTGCAATCATCACATTCTACAAAACTCAATTGCTCTCGGACATTTCATCGAACACCCGCATAACTACTAATGGTTGTATTTCAAATAATTACATCCATCTTTGTCATTCTGTCAAACATTTTTCATGCATCGGCCTCTTCACCAAAATTAGATACTTGTAAAAAAAAGAAAAGGAAAATCTGAACATATCTGAACCCAAAAATCCAAAGTTTGTCATAAGGTCATGCATCTAGTGACCAAATTCAACTTAGTTTTCATTAACAATTCGATTGAGCAAACAACGCTTATGGAGAGGGGAGGTTGGGAGAGCATGATGGTGTTGAAGATGTGCTCTTTAGTACTGTGAAATGAAGAAGAGGGAGCTGGTCCATTTGGGGAAGAAAGACAATTTTGAAAATTTAGAATAATTAAGAAAATACAGTATAAAGATTAAGGGTATATGTATAGGTTGTGTTTAAAAATAACTGGCATGAGTTATTTTAGGTTTACGAGTACTAGTGTGAACACCGTGCTAAGCACGACATATTTTTTTCACGCTACATTAATCCCGGTTTAACTGCTACAATATTTTTAAATTTTTTAAATTGCTACAATATCCCGCCCTCTGTTGCATTATTCCCGTGTGCTACAGTAATGTTTTTCAAAAAATCTACATCGACCAGTTCCATGTTGCTACAGTAAATACTGTTATAGTATTTACTGTAGCGTGAATAGTAAATCTTGAGTTCTCTCGTTTGTATAAAGGAGTAGATTTATAGAAGTGGGTGGGTCCGTAAATAAGCTGGGGTAAAACTTTGGGTTAAAAAAACAAAAACCCCTATAAAATGACGCTGACTATCTCCAGCAGGTGGTTTTTGGGGGGGTTTTTTGCTCCAGCAGGTGGTTTTTTGGGTGGTGAAATGGAAAATCAGAGTCAAAGGGGTGAATATTTCACCATTGGTTTTTCTGACCGCGTGGGTCCCGTGAAAAAAGCATGCAACTGTATTTTAAAAAAAAATTAAAGGCGCCTACCAATCAGCACGCGACATGTGGCGAAGTTGCAGGAGCTGTTAGGCCAAACTTGCACACGCGCGTGTGTTCAATGTGATCAGCCCATGCATCAAGTCATGTGTCAAGGCTTGATTGGTTGGCGTTTTTTGTTTTACTTCTAATTTTTAAATGATATTTTGGGAGATAAATACTAGGAATTAATTTATAATTTTTATAGCAATAATTTTATGATATTTTGGGAGATAAATACTAGGAATTAATTTATAATTTTTATAGCAATAATTTTTATTTTTTGACCTCTATAAATAGAGATTAGTCTTGTGTAGCAATAATTTTTATTTTTTGACCTCTATAAATAGAGATTAGTCTTGTGTAATTTGGACACCAAAAAAATTCTGAGTTTTCAACACCTTATTCTCATTCTCTTTGCTTTTGCTTCTATATTCTTCAAACTTTTTCAAATGGATCCTTCACAAAATTATCCAAAGGCAGGGAGAAGCAAAGTGGTTGGTCTGATGAAAACTACATATCCAAAGGCAGGGAGTTGTACTTTGAGAAAATGGGTACATCGTTTAATTTGGTGGATGAGTGGAAGGTTGTTCGCAATCAACCAAAATATATGCCAGGAGTAGCAGTCTCGGGTAGTAGCGGTTCGAAAAGAAAGAGTAGTAGTGAAGATGTTGAATCCTCCGCTCCTACTCTAGTACGTCCTGAGGGTAGAGACACGACAAAGAAGAAAGCTAGAGCTTCGTCCAGTAAACCAAGGAAACCGAAGCTCGAACTTCAGGATGAGTTATCCAATATAGTCACCTCTCGTGAAAAGGCGGAAGCGAAAAGAGCAAGTACTGTTGAAGCTATGAATGTCCTCGCTCGTGCCAAGAATATGGAGACGTGGAGATTTTTGAAAAACAAACCAGATCGTGACGATGAAGATGAAGAAGCATATCAGTTGTTGAGGAAAGAACTGTTTGGCAAATGAAGAAGTTGTTGTTTGTCTGTTAGTTTGTTTATGTGTTTTTAAGTGTTTTTTTAAGTGTTTTGTGTGCTGAAATTGGAGTGTTGAATAAAATCGTTGTTTTTTATTTGAATAAATCCAATTGAAATGACTACTCCCTCTCCAATTGAATTGACAAGTCTCTGCAATTAAAGTTAAAAAATGTATGAATTGACAACTCCCTGCAATTAAAGACGAATGGTTGAATTGACCACTCTATGCAATTAAAGACAAGGCATGAATTGACAACTCTCTGTAATTAAAGACAAAGGGTTGAATTGACAAGTTTCTGCAATTAAAGACAAGGCATGAATTGACAACTCCCTGTAATTAAAGACAAAGGGTTGAATTGACCACTCTATGTAATTAAAGACAAGACATGAATTGACAACTCTCTGTAATTAAAGACAAAGGGTTGAATTGACAAGTCTCTGCAATTAAAGACAAGGCATGAATTGACAACTCCCTGTAATTAAAGACAAAGGGTTGAATTGACCACTCTATGCAATTAAAGACAAGGCATGCATTGACAACTCTCTGTAATTAAAGACAAGGGTTGAATTGACAACTCTCTGGTATGAATTGACCACTCTATGCAATTAAAGACAAAGAATGCATGCCATACGCCACATGTCGTTGCAATTGCATGTTTTTGAACAAAAGTTTTCATTATAAATGCTCACCAAATGCACAACTTGGAGTATACCTATCAACATTTTTTCTACATACCCTCCAATGGATCCAAACCTAAATGAATTCAATCTCGAATACTTCCAACAAGAATGGGAGTTAGAAGATAAAATGTTTGATAGGCAACAAGAACTGCTTGAAGAGTTGCTTAGGAGAGAAGAACAACCGCGCAAGAGAAAGTCCATATATAGAGATCATCAAGCAGCGCATGAGAGGCTCAAGGCCGACTACTTTGCCGAATCATGCACATACACTGATGCCCAATTTCGACGAAGGTATCGAATGAATAGGCCTCTCTTTCTACGAATTGTGGATTCTATGTCAAATTTCGACGTTTACTTCACACAACGTCGTAATAATGCGGGCAAGCTTGGTTTAACCCCTATCCAAAAGTGTACTGCTGCCCTACGCATGCTCGCATATGGAGTAGCAGCTGATGCTTGTGATGAGTACGTGAAGATAGGAGAATCTACTGCGGTTGAGTGTACTCAGAGGTTTTACGAAGGGGTAATAGCCTTGTTTCAAGATGAATACTTAAGACGACCCAATGTGCAAGACTTGCAGAGGTTAATCCAAGTTGGACAAGAGCGTGGTTTCCCAGGGATGATTGGAAGTATCGATTGCATGCATTGGGAAGATGAAATAATGAGGGCGTGCATTATTTTACATAACATGATAGTGGAAGATGAACGAGATTCGTATTCGCGAAACTGGGAAAATATCGACTTTGAACCGTCAAACAATCCTAGCTCTTCCGCCTCTTCCAGTGTTCAAACAGACGTATTGCCTGAGTTTCAAGTCCATGTTCGAGACCGATCCGGATCGGATAATCATACTAGAGCCGAACTACGAGATAGGAGCCAACATATTCAGTTGAAAAAGGATCTCATCGAGCACATTTGGCAGAAATTTGGAATAACCTCTGATTAGATTTACCAATTTAATGTGTGTTTTCTTTAATGTTTTCAATAATTTGTGTGTGTTTGACTTTTCCATATGCTTAATAAAATTGTGTGTTTTTTGTTAATATAAAAATATTATCAAAAATAAAATTAATAATATATATTATTTATGTAAATATTTAAAAATTATAATTATAAATAAATGAGTTATATTAGTAATAATAATTGTAGTAGTAGTAATATATATGAAATAAGAAAAAGAAATGAATAAATAAGGTGGGGTATATATGTTGGAGTGATGGTGTTATAGTGGGTCCCAAATAAAGTAAAAATCTTTTGAAAAAACTCCTGCTGTAGAGATGATAGAAAATAAAGATTGTTAAATTATGTGGAGGGGGAATAAAATGATGTGGCAGGAGAGAGAAGGTTAAAATTTCGACTCCTGGAGGCCTCATTCCGATGTGATTGCCAAACAGGCATTGAGGGCCCAACTTGAGCAAATAAGTGCACTTATCGGGTTCGGGCTGATTTTTTTTTCAAGAGACATATAAAACCGATCCACAATCTCCCCCTCAAAAACCCTAGAAAACCTCCATCGTCATTCTCGATTGAGGGAGAGGGGGAGAGAGAGAGAGGAGAAACGAAAAATGGTGTGGTTTCAGTGCGAGGACTGCGGAGAGAACTTGAAGAAGCCGAAGCTCGCCAACCATTTCCGCTTGTGCTCTGCTTACAAGGTCTTTGTTCTGTGTGATTTTGACGCCGTCGATTTCAATTTGAATTTTTTTTTTGATTTTTTTTTGATTTTTTTTTGCTTGTAGTTATCATGTATTGATTGTGGGAAGATGTTCGATCAAGAGAGCGTTCAGAGCCATACTCAGTGCATGACTGAAGCGGTTAGTTCATTTCTGTGATTTATTTTTTATTGCAAAATTATTACCTTTGGTGATCGCCAGCCTTCGTTTAATTTAGTTTTCCCCCTAAAATTTAATAAAAGGAAATCCCTTTTTGAGAGTTTATGAAACTTAATGAAAACCAATCCTAGAAACTAATATTTTTCATTGCAGGGAAGATATAGTCTGGTTCTGTTGCATGATTATGAGGAGGTTATTTATGATTTCTGCTATCAAATTCCGCAGGAAACCGGAACAAACTTGTCTACCCTGATTTAGAGCGCAGCACAGTTGAAACTGGATGTGGCTCTCAATAGCCGCGACTGGCGGCTTAGTTTAAAGTTAGTCATAGTTTCCTCTCTGGATCTAAATTTGTAGGCTTGAGTGTCCCAGTCTGGGTGATACAATGAGAAGAATAAGATGGGAATATATATGCGGATAGGTTGAGGACCTGTGGAACAGTGGTTTAATCATCGATAAAATATCAAATTAGCTCATTGACTTGTGGGTCGGTGGCCTTTGTCAGGCCTAGTTAGATAAATGCTCAAGCTACATGCCGACAGTTTGTGAGTCTTGAATTTTAAGATAGTGTTGGATGTTTCTTGATCATGTTATGCGGCAGATGTTGGTTTGTGCGTGCGCGCATGTGTCACTGTGAGCGTGGGTGTATAGTTTCTTAGCGTACGGTGTTGGAAATTGGGTGGGGGCAGCATCCTGTGCGTGTGTACTTATGACAACATTTGACATGCCCTATGTTGTGATTAATTTGAACTATGTTAAGTCATCCTGGCCTCTTTAATCGAAAATATACTACAGAGAATGTCTCAAACAACAAAAGAATAATCTAGTCTTATGAATGGTTCACAATCTACCGTTAGTACTGTAGGACCTCTTCTTGCCCAATTTTTGCGCAAGGCTATTAGGTAAAACAGGCTTCTGTAATAGAATCTTGAAGGCGAATACACAACGTTATTTACTGCAGTAAAGGAGCATGTTTATTTTACACAAGGCATGCTACTCCTTACATTGTTATATGCATTACATATACTTTGTTATTGTATTCACATGGTTTTAGAGTGTCTTTGCTTAATTCTTCAGCATATTTTAGTATTGTGTATTATAACCTGATGATTCCAGTTTTGAACTTGACTTAAACTTTACAGGAGAAATATGGTCCAAAAGGTCAAGGAAATGTATCAAATAATGGACAAACAAAGATCGAGAAGCCTAAGAAAAATTCAGACGTTGATATAAATGTTGGTTTATCTTCACATGCTCCTTGGTTTTGTAGGTAAGTTAAACATTCTTAATTTACTTGTCCGTATTGAATTAATTTTACTTGAAGGTAGCTAAACGACTTTTGGTTGTCCTTCTTCTCAAGCTACATTTCAGAGTTAAGACACTTCTTACGAGTCAAATATGTTGATCTTTCTTCTCTAGATTAGAAAAGTATTTGCATATTTGTTCAGTTTCTATCATATCAATATATATGTCTAGCTGAAGTTGCCTTAGATTTTCTTTTTGAAGCTGTTTCATGCTAATTTTGTCAGAGCTTGTTTCCAGTGAAAGGATAATTAGGGGTTTTACTGATCAGAGTATACTCCCATTTCTCCCACTTCTGCTAGTGAGCTTCCTTCAGGGAGGAGATGGTTTAACGAAAATGGTCTTTTTTTCCAAGAGGGAAATCTTATTGGAACAGTCTGTCTGGTTTATCCTTCAGAACCATATAACATATAACATTCTGAATCCGATGAAACAAGATTAATTGAGTGGTTCATGCTTTAGATTATTACCACATCCTGGATCTAACCTTTTATTAAATTAGATTTCGGAATCTATCTAATGGTTTAGAATAACAAAGAAAATAATGAAGAACTGTCATTTCATAGATACATTTTATTCTCTATGTACCTTACCATTTAATTGTAATTAATTTGGATCCATGACTAACACTGAGAGTTCCAACCTTCGTTTCAATAGACCTTTGTGTCCGTGCGCGCGTGCATGCTTATGTCTAGATTTCCAACCTACAACTCCCAACCTTCATGGTCCATATATGTAATCTATTTATCATTGTTCTAGACATCTAAAATGCATATTCTGAAAAATGGAATTCTCCCATATATATTTTCTAATCTCTATTACACTATACTTTTTTTAATGCATGGTATACACAAGAGGTAACAGGCTGGTTGATTCTTTAGTATAATTGTATAAACACTTCAGACTATGGATAGGATGCATGTGTTGAATCCTGTTGATAGGGAACTGAACCTGGATCATCTCCCTTTTGTTTTTTAATCAAATAGTCTCTGCAACACAAATGCTACAAGCAAACAGGCTTTGCTGCTCCATGCTGATGGCAAGAAACACAGAGCAAAGGCACGAGCTTTCCATGCTTCTCAGAAACAATCCAGTCAAACGGAGGAGACAACTCCTAAGGTGAAGGAGGCTGTTGCTGATGATCAATTGGTGAAATCAGTTGAAGGAAATGGTTCTTCTAACAAAGTGCAAGAAAGTGATCTATCAAAAGACTCTGATGCCCAAATCACCAGAGATGACAAAGACAATCAGAAAAAGAGAAAAGTTGAAGGAAAGAATGCTGCTGATTTAACCAATGGGGAGGTAATACAAGCAGGAGATTATGAAGCATCAAAACGTAAAACAAAGAAAAAGAAGAGTGTAGATGAATCGTTGATTTCTGAAGAGCAAGAAGATAAGCAAAGGGTGAAATCAGTCCATGGTAAAATTAGGTGGAAGAAGTTGGTTACTTCAACTTTGAAATCGGTACGCATTCATTCTACAAAATTTCTGCTTCCTACAATGTTTACGTTTTTATTCTGTCAGCAGATGTGTTCACCATTTATAACTGAAATTTACATCTAAAAGAACAGAACTTACCTAGCTATTAGATTTATTCTTCATTGTCATGGTAAAACTACGGTTATTTTTTCATCTTTAAAATATTTAGTGGCCTTCCCATGCCATCAATCTCTGTATGTGAGATGGTGATCCTTTGAATGAATTGGATGGAACAATGGCAAGATAGAAGAGCATGCAAATGCAAGAGTTAATGCAAGGACTGATTTTTAATGGTGAACTGAGCGGTGTCTACTCAGAGTTTTTTCTTGTATTGCTTGTCAACTAACTTGATTAAAGAATACAAACATCTATTTGTACTAGAGTTATACTATAGGAGATCTCACTGGACATTTGTGTTGTATTTACTTGGCATTTGATCAATACAGATGCAGTGACACCTACCTTAGTGGTGCACACCCACCACAACCTGACACCAATTGTTGCGCACTATTCGGCATTCAATGCTAAAGCGTTGCTTATGGAAGCATCATCACCAAAACTCCAATTACATCTCCTCCTTTGTAAAGCAATTGATCACTGTACATTGTGGGAACTCCGATAAAACTTATTTTAATAAAAGAGAAAGCGATAAGCCATAGAAAGAAAAACAAAAAGAGCACAATGACATGTAAGATTTACATGGTTCAGCAATCGCTTACGTCATGGGGAGAGATCTGAGTCTTCGTTTCCTAGATATTATACAAGGTGCAATATTTCTTATGTTCTTGAAGAACCCACGAAAAATCCTCTCAATATCACCAAAAGAATCTCTCACAAACCCTAGATTTCTCTCCTTAGTTCTCCCAACCTCTCTTTATAGTATGCAACTCTCCTATGTTTTCCTATGACTTGATTTACAATGAAGCTCTCAAGGGATATTTAAAGAGTTTCCCCCTATCTTGAATTCCTGTAAGACTCCTTTGACTTAGATGATCAATTCTAATCTTCTTCCAATTAGAATTGAATTCCAATTGCAATTTATTCTTTCCAATTAAATTCAATCTCCAATCCAAGTGCAACTAAGATTACTTGAAATATAAGGCTGTTGGAAACAGATATAATCTATGTACACTATGCTACCCTCTCTTATAAGGCGTAAATGAATATCTTAAGGCTATGACACCACTTTGTTACGCCCCGGACCGCGAGCCCATTAGCATTATGTAAGCCGCACGACCTATTGAGTGCAACTAGTTGTTTGACTCATCCAGTGCGAAAGAGGTTAATGTAGTTGCACTTGAATCCCCCAGCTTTCACTATTTAAATCCACATACTCTTTTCGGAGTATCCAATAGGGAGCTAAACCATAGTAGGAGCATCATAGTGGTTGCTATTGAGGAGCTGAATTTAACTCCAACATTCTTTTGCTATTAAGAATGATATTTTAATGATTGACGAAGGAGATTGGCTCATAATAGAACAGAATGGAAAAATAGGATTTATATAACCGACGCCAAACATTTGGGATAAAGGCTTTGTTGTTGTTGTTTATTCCTTTGACACCACAAATGACCTAGAAAGACAAATTTAAAGAACTTAATCAATCTATTCATTTTAAAAATTAGAATAGAATGAAACTAAATATGCATCAAAAGAGAAGTTATCAAATGCACATAACACAATCTTTTCATATATGAAACTATATTAATTCAATTACCATCACTGATGAACTTTACCTTTGAATTATTTGTACATTCATTTTTATAAATGTTACAAAAAAGGCTCAAAGTAGAGCCCTTAAGTAAATATAATTTTAGTAGTCACTGACTATTTAAGCTAAAGACTCTGTGTGGAGTAGTGCAAATTCATTCTAGTGAAAATTTTCCAACCACTTGATACATAATCTTGGAAGATAATTGCTAAGCATCTCCACTTAATTCAAAGTCTTATTTGAAACTGAACATGATAGAAGTCTTTTTGAACACAACTAATTTTGTCTCTAGTCAATACATAACTTTAGTTTTGTTTCTATCCATTCTTAAAGTAGATTTGTATCGACTTTCATGTATGTTTCTCGCTAGAAAGTGCAAATCCAACAATGCACTGACATGGAAAGGAGTTAAGCATCAAAAGGTTTAGTCTACATCATCCTCACTACATAGTTTAAAAACATCAGATCATCTAATGCAATCTCATTGTACCCCTCTCCAATTGGTTACAAGAGCCCATTCATTTGGCTGCTCCGAATTGCATCATGGGGGATCTTGTAACCGTAGAGAACGCAAAAAAAGAGGAATGAAGGAAGGAAATCCAAAAAATTGGGTCATGGCCTTCCTATACTACTCTCGAAGCCGGAGAGAGAAAAGAGAACCCGAGGGCAAAAGCCAAAATAAACAGATAACATTAACTGACGAAATTTGACACGATCTCTCTAAGACACCCTTGAATCCAAGCTAAAAGCGGACTTGATTTGGCAGGAGTTAAAACTGAAAATAAACTGAATAACATAGGATGAAAACGGAAGGGGGAAAAGGCCTATCCAACTTTTAACAATATTTTTTATATAGAACCCTTTGTTCATAGTAGTATTTTACTTAGGATTAGTGTTCAGTAGAATTCTCCTTAGACATTCTACTCTGAACATACTCCCAATTAGAAATTTAGAATAAGACCATCTAGATCTTTAATTGAGACCTTGCAAACTCCTCACCAAAATCATTCTAATAAGCGCAGCAATTCAGATTTAACAACCTCCTAATTGTAATAGGACTCTACTAGTTTCTGTAATTTAGAACCCTTTTAGGACAATGGAAGTCCTAGGTCTCTATAATTTAGCTGACACACATCACAA
The DNA here is from genome assembly GCF_001876935.1 of Asparagus officinalis. Lineage (NCBI taxonomy): Eukaryota > Viridiplantae > Streptophyta > Magnoliopsida > Asparagales > Asparagaceae > Asparagus > Asparagus officinalis. The sequence continues at coordinate 86,284 of NW_017972950.1, read as the reverse complement.
AGCTCGACTGTTGAATCATTCAAAGGATATGTTCTCGAGAAATCAGAGCTCATAAATATGTTGTTCATGACAGTCGGATGGCGTTATGAAGATCAAAAAGTTACAGAAGCTCATCCTTAAAGGCCTCAAGGAATCTGGTGTAACTGAGGATGAGGAGCTCCTTCGAGATAAGCTCATGCAGGAGGTCGGGAGCTATGACATTCCCATCTTTTATTTATTTATTTATTTATTTACTTGATTAAATATTGATATTCTTTAAACGCCATGTAATCCAGATTAATTCAACGAATCGATTTTCGATTGAGAACAAACGCATTTGCTTGGTGGGAAAGACCGGAGAATCCTGATTATTACTACAGATAGCTCTTTCGCGAATGTTGCCATGTTGCGGTGAGGAACTTGTTTCTACTCCATCGTTCATTTTCTGCATCAGAGTATTTATCAATTATTTCATCAGCTCATCTGTTGATACTGTCAATATCTGTATGGAATCAGGTTTCTGAAGACGCTTTATGTTTCTCGTCTTTAACTTATTGTCATTTATTTTTGCATTTTCAGGGAATTTTGTGACTGCTATTTGATAAGGGCGTGTTGGATTTATGCGCCCATTCTTGTGCGTTATTGATTGACACGAGAGAGTTTTTTTTTTTTTTTGAGAGTATGAACTTAGTCAGATCTTGTAAGCGACTGAAGACGGTCTGATTCAAGATTGTACTCGATGGGAAATTATTTATGATTTGATTTAATCAAAGGTTTTGTATCTGCATTTTAATCTTCCAACAACGATTCAAGGTCATTAGTTTGCTATGGTGAGGAAATCTTGTTTTTTTAAGACTGACCTTGAAAATTATCTCTAAATTTCTCTAAACTTCTGCTCTATTGCTCACGCTCAACGCTTTACATGAAAATAAGAAAAATGAGGTATAAGTGATTATTTTCAGCAGAGAGATAATAAAATGCATAATTAACAGGAATAAAAGCCCAATGATTTTAGAGATCATCATCAACCTAAGGATTATCTTGGAGGGTCTTCTGAGCAAAGACTAGCATTCTGAGCGCATGTGTTTCATCAGAAGACCTTGTAGTTCTCGACGTTTCGTGTACATGACGAGAGTCTTGGTGCGTATTATCTTGAGCTCTTATTCCATAATTTTATACAGAAAACATGACTCTTGCATATTAAACAATCTCACTGTACAAGATATACATATCCAGTGCCAAAATCCCAACAAATGGAATAATTTTGTCCCTGCATGTTTTCAAGCCTGGTATGTTGTAGTCTCATGCTTAAGAGAGCTGACAGAGAGTCGAATGGAAAATGCGGCAAGAATCTGCTTGAACTAGAGAAAAACTGCGAGCCCTGTGATGAAAGCTGCAACTGTGCAAACCAATGCCTGCAGATGAAGGAAAAGGAAAAGAAAAAGTAAATATTAATTTGACTTTCCATTTGGGTAAACTCCCAAACTGCCGTGTTTGGCTGTGATTAGAGAATGCGACGGCAATCACAATCTTTTTTAGCCCATTCCCACCAACTCATTAGCAAATATCCATTCCCACTAAATATGGGAATGAATCTGAAGCGGTAACGAGCACGCTAGCTTCCAAAAAGACGTGTTTGGTACACACATGAATGAAAAGTGAGAATAAGCATTGCATTCCCACCCATTTCCTCGTACCAAACAATGCAGTAGGAGTTTGCGAAAAGATACCATAAAATATTTTTTTCCCCCATAGTAAATGATGCAATAAACTTTCAAACCAACAGAAAACTACTATAACCTTCAGAAAAGACGCCGTGAACTAAATACCATGAACTTTTATTTATGCTCCACAAAGCTATCATGAACTTTCAGGTAAGTAAACCATCATGAGCATTTAAATTGATGACAGATAACCGCGGACCTTCAAGTATTATCATAAAACTACCATTTAATTTTCAAGCTTATGTTATTTTTCACTAAAAGAATAGTTTATGTTATTTTTGTGTAAAACGCCAAATGGTTCATGGTAGTTTCATGAAATTTAACCTTGGTATTTAGACAACTAGACAAGTTAATGAACCCAAGAAATAGACTAACCGCAATTGCTGAAGCAGCTAGGCCGCCTCGCTCTCTTGGGTCTCTTCGATAGTAATTACCAAAGTACAGAAATGTAGCATAGTACCATGTCAATGGGCAAAGAAATCCTACAAGAAACCTGTAACAAAATGGCATTGCCGTGGGATAAATACTAAAGAAAAGGAGGAGAAAGGAGTGAGATTTCACAAACTTACGAGAACCATCCTACGCCACACCCGAAGCATGGAAGGGGCTTATCATAAATTCCAAAGCGTGGATTTTCTTCATCTCTCAATAAATAATACTTGCCGCTACTGTCTCTCTCCCCCTTAGGTTCACCTGCAAGCAGAAAGATCAATGCAGACATTTACCCACTTTCTTGTCAAATATTCATAAATTTTAGATACAAGTGACAGTCTTCAATATAATATCACATACTTGTTTATATGGGAGTACAAACAATGGGCTTAGTCTATTTTACATCCAAGTTCACTGTGTATATTAAAACTGAGGGGCCAATCTATCACTTCTAAAACATTAGGGGGATTTCCTGTTATTAACCCTTATTTTACAGACATTTTATTAGTAGTCAGTGCTAGAATGAGAAGTGGGCAGTTAAAGTCCACAATTAACGAAATAAGTAGATTGTTATGTTTCATATGCAAGCCAGTTTCATATGCTATCGTCAACACTCAATAGTTTCCAAAATTCATTTATAATTTTTTCTGTTTCCCACGAATGAAAGCATGATACCTGTCACTTGTAAAATAAACAAGGATAGTCTAATAATGTACCAATATGATTAATTAGTGCCAATAAGGACCAATACATGCTAGTATTGGCTGATAACAACTAGTACAGGAGAGAATCCGATGCCTACAAAAGGTTTAAAAAAGATGATTAAACATTTATACTCCCAATTTACGTACCCATAGTTTTGATTTAACACCGTTAAAAGTCTCAATACCTGACGTATCAAAGATGAAATTAAACTAGCCTTTCTGTGTTTGGTATGCGCTGACATCAATTGAGGGGGATTTAGTATATGGAGATAAACACGGATAGCTTAGTAATTTATTTAAATGATTTGTTTTTTCTTAAGTGTATTTTTCTCAGCTTCAGTGCTTGGAGTCAATATGAACACAGCATAGTTTTACACCACACGCATACTAGTGCATAATATATAATATGCCGGAGTCTCATCGTTGCACAAGGGACTAAATTGAAAGAGCAATAAGCTATGCAATAGATGAACATCACTGGGAAGGAACGAAAGGGTAAAGCAAGTAAATGTCTGCATGCAGTAAAGCCAAACAAATATAATGCATTAAAATAGGAAATACAAATGGATACCACGATCCATCTTCACAAGAGCTCGCATAGAAGAGACGTTTGTCTTGGTTCCTTAGAAGTCTCCAGGCGCCTGCAGCAAATAGCATGTTTTTCTTATCTTTCTAATAGAAGATCAAGTAAAAGCTTAGAAAAATCATGTTACAGAAAGCTAAACTGATTCTTACAGAAAAGTAAGAACAGAAAAAGTATCAATAACTTTTTTGGTTTTCCAAGTTACAAAATGATATCAAAGAATTATTTCAATACAAGCCCAAGTCATATGGTTTTGAAGTTAAATGTCTTATGTGACAAGTGAAATTCTCAGATAAAAACCTATGGGTAAAATTGTGCATATATGTCATTTCATTTTCAAGCATCCATATTGCTACCATCTTGCATGTGTTCAGCTTGATAACATACAAATCAATCAAACTTTAGACAAACTTCTACATAAATGTGATTTTTTTTTTTTGCTGCACAGAAATACATTGTTGAAAGAATGCTGTCATTGAGGGGAGGTTCTCAGAGTAGAACAGTACCAATAACAAAAAGGCAAATTCTTTGTTATCAAAATGTTTTGAATTTTCTCCACATATATCCTTTTTGACGAATGCTCCTGCTATTCAGCAAGGATTCTTTCATAGAGATCTGGCTAAGTTTTATTTTGGTTGTCAGCTATTATGTAAACCTCCATCATTCATTGAAACCGGTAGTGAAGAAGGCCTTAATACAAAACACGATTCTGACTCATGCCTGGTACATGAAAACAATTTGTTATGATATGAGAAGTTTCCACGGGATATACTGGTTCTTTGACCTGCCAGAGATCTGTAAAATGTTACGTATTCCAAACTCAGATCTCACAAGCAAAAAAAGTATCAAATAGGGTGTCGAAACGGATTAATGGTGGTTTCTATTGGGAAATTACACAAATTCCCCTATAACCAGATTTATGAGAAAACGAAATAAATGCGGAATAATAAGACACGTAAATTTAACGTGGTTCGGCACAAAATTATCTACGTCCACGGACTGCTGCAGAGCTTTCACTAAGGGGAGAAAATTTACAAATACACTCACAAATACTCACAACCAAATTTCACTATGAAAATTACTCTCAATTTTCTCTCACTGAGTGCTGCCTCTCAATTTTTCTCTCACTTAGATTGATGCCCAACACTCTCTCTCGGATGCTTTATATCGAAAAAACATCACCTTCATACACCTTTCTTTTCTCGGATGCTTTATATAGAAAATTACTCTCAATTTTTGCAATTGAGAAACCCAACTCACTGAGTGCCTCCTAGAGTATATACATACCCCGTAGTGCTCTTTTTGATATCAACATTTCCTACTAAATCAACATCCACATAACCTATTAGTATTGTGTCTCCACCTTTGAAACAAAGTGTTTTACCTGTGGTGTCCCGTAGATATTTGAGGATCCATTTGACTGCTTCCTAGTGTATCTTGCTCGGATTATTTATGTACATGCTAACAGCTCCCACTGCTTGAGCAATATCTGATCTTGTACAAACCATGACATATATTAGACTTCCAATTGTTGAGGCGTACGAGACCTTCGCCATGTGTGCACGCTCTTCACAACTGAAGTAGAATATGTCGCTGTTACAGAAGCCAGCAAGGAAATGATTTGGCTTTAAAGTTTCTTGGATGAATTAGGCAAGAAACAAGAAGACAATGTCTTATATTGCGATAGATAAAGTACTATTCATCTAGCGAAAAATCCGTCTTTTCATTCTAGAACGAAGCACATACATGTGCAATATCATTTTATCCGGTCATTTCTGGAAGATGGAATTTGAAATTTGAAAAGATCAGTGGAGCTCAAAATCCAGCAAACATGCTGACAAAGACGGTGACTACTGACAAACTGAAGTTGTGTTCAGCTTCAGTTGGCCTACAATAGTATCAAGACCGGGGAAGAGCTGCTGTATAGATCGAGATGTGAAGACAGATTGAAATCAGTCTTCAAGTGGGAGATTGTTGGTCAAATATTCACGCACCGAAAGCCACTGAAAAATTGTGGCTGCCTTGTTTTTTGTCAACAAAAGCAAGCCACCGAAGGAGCAAGAAAACAAAAAAGGGGAAAGGATGAGCATCTTTTTGTTGACAAAGAGAGAATGTTTTGTTGACAAAGAGAGGAAAAAAATGTGTATGAAGGTGATGTTTTTTCTATATAAAGCATCCGAGAGAGTGTGCTGAGCATCAATCTAAGTGAGAGAAAAATTGCGAGGCAACACTCAATGAGAGAAAATTGAGAGTAATTTTCATAGTGAAATTTGGTTGTGAGTATGTGTTTGTAAATTTTCTCCCCTTAGTGAAAAATCTACAGCAACCTGTGGACGTAGGCAATGTTGTGCCGAACCACGTTAAATTTGCATGTCTTATTATTTCGTATTTATTTTGCTTTCTCGTAAATCTGGTTATAAGGGAATTTACGTAATTTCTCAACAACTGATATCAGAGCTCTGGTTTTGATTTCTGTCAAGTTTTTGCAAGATCACTATTTATGTGAATAGTAAATTTCGTGAATAGTGAAACTTTGCCGGCGGTATCGATTTGTCGGCAGAGGTGTCTTAATACACGGTGGTTCGCAGAAACAGTCAGAAACGATCTAGAAGGTGCCAGATTCGAGTGGGAGCGATGGTGGCAGACGAAGAGAAGGTAAAAATTAAGAAGTTCGATGGTACGGACTTTGACTTTTGAAAGATGCAGATCGAAAATTATTTGTACCAGAAAAAGCTGTATCAACCTCTATGAGGAAGTAAACCAGATGACATGAAGGATGAAGAGTGAGCTTTTCTCGACAGACAAGCCCTTGGAGTTATCCGATTGACGTTATCCCGTAACGTTGCTTTCAACATAACAAAGGAAAAGACCATGGCGGGTCTTATGACGGCTCTCTACAACATGTATGAGAAGCCATCTGCCTCAAACAAAGTTCATTTGATGAGACGACTGTTCAATTTGCGGATGACAGAAGACGCATCGGTAGCTCAACATCTCAGTGAACTCAATACAGTCACAATCCAGTTAAGTTCAGTTGGAATTGAGTTTGATGAAGAAGTACGAGCATTGATATTTTTGTCTTCTCTACCAGAAAGTTGGAATGCTACTGTCACAGCTGTGAGTAGCTCGTCGGGAAGCAATAAGTTAAAATTTGATAATGTTCGTGATCTGGTTCTTAATGAAGAAATTCGAAGGAGAAGATCGGGTGAATCATCAACCTCTTCAGCTATGATACCAGTTGTTGGAAAATTACGCAAATTTCCCTATAACCAGATTTACGAGAAAGCGAAATAAATACGGAATAATAAGACATGCAAATTTAACGTGGTTCGGCACAAAATTACCTACGTCCACGGGTTGATGCATATCTTTCACTAAGGTGAGAAAATTTGTTGGATATTTTTAAAGAAAAGGCAATTTTGCCTTAATGAATTCTAATAAATTTTTGTAATTAAAATATGCAATTAAAATATGTTTTAATGTGTTTTAATTTGTAATTAAAATGGGCATAATGACTATACATTATGACGAACGTTACGAAATTTATTGAGGGATTTTGTAACGGCTCTTTTCAACCCCTATATAAACAACATATGTTGAGCTCAAGAAACATGAAGAAAAATATGGAAAACTTATCTTGTTTTCTTTTCTCCTCTACATATCATTTTCATCTATACTTTAGTTTTACTTTATGGGCAACTTCTTCATCTGAGCTGAAGCTCTGCACTCTCGCCCGAGTGCAGAGGCCGGACCGTTTCCGGGGGTTTTTACCGCTAGGGGAGAAGGGATCATCTGCGCCAGGGCGATAGGCGGGTCCTCAATCTTCTAGGGCAGTGTTTATACGACTGCTCCCGTCAGGCCTGTTTCTCTAATTTATATTATCTATCTTTGATGTATTATTTATTTAATTTCCGGGTTTAAATTCATGCTATAATCTTTATTTATTTGATTAATTCCCAACAATCTAGAAGATTGAGAAGTTTATAGCTTTGATTTAAATCTGAAATTATTTTAAAGTTACTGTTCATTCGAGATGGTTAGTGTTCATCCGAATTTAAAAAAAAAGGAAATTGCTACTAAATTGCTTTTTTTGTTAAAAAAAAAAGTTTTGTATTCTGATTTTGAATCCCCAATAAAAAAAAATGTTACTGTTCATTCTTAAAAAATGACGTTACTGTTTAATTTTAAAAATGATGTTAATGTTCATTTATTTTGAAAACGGCACTGTTCATTTTATTTAAAAAGTTACTGTTCATGTAAACAGTTTTGGTTATTTTAAAAAAAAATTAATAATTAAAAAATTGTAGCTAAATATTTCTGTTAAATTAACAGTTAATTACATTTGTCTTATAGTTGATTTATAATCAATAATTATTGTAAATTACGAATATCAAAGAACCTTTATTGGTTTCTAAAAGCCTAGTTTATATTTGTTAGAATCATCTAAAGCCTACCCTTATTCTCTTGTGCTAGTGAATATGCTCTGTAGTTGAACGTTGATGATCACCAATAAATAATTTGAGCTTTTAATACTTATTTATGTTTGAAAGTCTCATATGCATGGTTTTGACAAGAATAAAGAAAACAAAATAGATGCTTTGAAATATCTGGATTTGTTCATGGTTTAATACTTTTATTTCTTTAAGCTATCAATAATATGATGCCTTCTATTAATAATTTCATACATTAGTGTATTTATGCATCTAATAAGCTTAGTACAGAAGGTGGTAAAAGTGAATGCAGATTTGTTCAGCAACTTAAGTGGCAGTTGTCTGCAGCAGATGAGTTTTTACTCTCAAGACATGAAAATCATGAGGTTCGAACATCAATAGGTAAACCCCTCCTCGGCCTTATCCAACATATGTTTGCAGTATAATTGCTAGGCAATTTAAATGATTGCAGGAAATAATTTAAAGTTTCTATATACTGTTAAGGAACAAAAACTCATTGAGTGAACCGATTCAAGTTTTCTTGGATTAGTTGGTGTCTAAGGCAAGGTTTAAGGGTTGCGTAACGCGCTCTGCAAGGAACGAGGCACTTAATTGATCTTTGATTAACCTCTAGTACTATCCTTACCTGGCTAACTACCCGGGTGAAACTTTAATCTTTTCACTTTAGGAGTTTTTGGTTTGGAATAAGAGAACCGGAATTATGAGAATAATTCATATGCATTTATTTAATTACGCTTCTTGCATCATATATTGCCTAATGATAAATGATCAATATATGAGCGAACAAATCAAAGAGGTGCATTTTTTTTTAAAATTCTATTTTATATGATGGATTATATTTCAAATCTTCAAATGTAAAGTCCATCTCTTTTTATTGCATTATGATGGATATTGTTCAAATGTTCATATATCTTTTGGATAACTTGCATTTGTTACATGATTAATTGCAAGGTTTTATGCAAGAATGCACTTGAAAAATTTAAAGCACGTATGTACAATTATTATTATTATTATTATTCATAAATTACGGTGTAGCCTCCCCGTGACGTAGAGGAGAAAAACACTATAACATTTAAAAAGGTCTCTATCTCTCTGCACTTGCTGGCTTTTTCTAAGCAAGCCTCATGAACGCTCGTGGGATGCATCAAATAGGAAACCAACCGATCCAACCCTTTAGTTTGAGACCAACCATCGAAGTTTTGGTGCCCCACGCACTCAACTATTATTTACATCCGCCGCTTTTTCTGGCAAAGTTTCAATATCAAGTGTCCATTATCTCCATGATCCTCACATACATGATCATTTATTACTTGTTATTGCCCCTAGTTTAATTAGCACTGATGCAATGTCTGCTCCACTAGCTTGCTGCAGCCACAGGGCCCATTATGATCAGTTTCAGTTGGCTGTCCACAGATAAGGTCAAGTTTTATTGGCAGGGCGCTCTCTCTTTCCAACTTGTCAACTAAGTTGTAGCTTATTGCCTTGTAGCCGTCATACTTGACTGATGAGCTTAGTTTCATAATTAGAAACAAGACTAAGCCTGGTGTCAGGATACTACGAAATCTATTGGTTGGTTATCAAAGGCTAAATTTCATGGAGGAAAAAAAAATCCTAACTTTGAACGATTAAATCCCTTTATATGTGTTTATGGGTTATCATGATACCCTCTTCAACTTATGATTTCTTCATAAACCTCTAATCTGTGATTGTTGCTGGGAAATGGACCCAATCTAGAGTTAATGACTCTTACGATTTCTTCAAAAAAAACCTCTTACTAGTAGAAACCAATTTTAACCCAAAAGCTATAGCTATTAGGTATTGACCTCATTTTTTATTTTAATTACATTACTGTTTATTATCCTATCTAATGTGGGAGTATACTCACATATTAACAACCTCGGTAGTGTTAAGTGCAAGTTTCACATGGATGAGTAAAATTATGCATGTGGATGTTTTTGTTGGATATTTTTAAAGAAAAGGCAATTTTGCCTTAATGAATTCTAATAAATTTTTGTAATTAAAATATGCAATTAAAATATGTTTTAATGTGTTTTAATTTGTAATTAAAATGGGCATAATGACTATACATTATGACGAACGTTACGAAATTTATTGAGGGATTTTGTAACGGCTCTTTTCAACCCCTATATAAACAACATATGTTGAGCTCAAGAAACATGAAGAAAAATGTGGAAAACTTATCTTGTTTTCTTTTCTCCTCTACATATCATTTTCATCTATACTTTAGTTTTACTTTATGGGCAACTTCTTCATCTGAGCTGAAGCTCTGCACTCTCGCCCGAGTGCAGAGGCCGGGCCGTTTCCGTGGGTTTTTACCGCTAGGGGAGAAGGGATCATCTGCGCCAGGGTGATAGGCGGGTCCTCAATCTTCTAGGGCAGTGTTTATACGACTGCTCCCGTCAGGCCTGTTTCTCTAATTTATATTATCTATCTTTGATGTATTATTTATTTAATTTCCGGGTTTAAATTCATGCTATAATCTTTATTTATTTGATAAATTTCCAACAAAATTTACAAACACTCTCACAAATACTCACAACCAAATTTCACTCTGAAAATTACTCTCAATTTTCTCTCACTGATTGCTGCCTCTCAATTTTTCTCTCACTTAGATTGATGCCCAACACTCTCTCGCGGATGCTTTATATAGAAAAACATCACCTTCATACACCTTCCTTTTCTCTCATTGTCAACAAAGCATTCTCTCTTTGTTAACAAAAGATGCTCATCCTTTCCTCTTTTTTGTTTTCTTGCTCCTTCGGTGGCTTGATTTTGTGACAAAAAACAAGGCAGCCACAGTTTTTCGGTGGCTTTCGGTGCGTGAATATTTGACCAACAGTTTCTCTACCTATTCGACAACGATCGCGTATAAGTAGAATCTGATCAAAGATCAGACGTATTGAAGAACTATAAATACACTAACCACCTTCCTATTAATCTACTAACTCTCATAATTATTCAACACACATGCATGTTTCTCTACGGGTAGATATAACTATGAAACTGAGACTTGGACAATTACAAACATTGGACTTCTCTCCGTGCACTTGTAATTTTAGACTCCCCAAAAAGGTTGCTTCGATGGGAAAACTTAACGTTAAAAGTGCTAACACCCTAATTTGCTCGGAAGGCTACAAGTCTCGTCATGGGGCACTTGTCTCCGAAAATTGAAGAGCTTCAACATAACTAAATAATCCATGGTCGACCGCTAGAAGGTCGGTAAAAAATTGATTACCAAGGACAAAGCATGAGAATATAGATTCTCTACATCCTAAAACTCTTCTAAGCTTGAACCTTGAACCTTGCTAATATGAATAAGCAGAACTAAACATGAATAGAGAACTTAACATGGAAACTAAAACAGAAAGAGTTGTTGACGCTAATACACTTGTACACCCAAATTAGACAGCATCAAACAAAAGCTAACCCAAAAGGGGTTTCATAATTCCACTACACATGCAAAAGTCTGCTCAAGAGAAACAATTCACGGTACCTAACACTCAAAATTTTAAGAATTAAGCATGAAACTGTAGTGAAATCTAAAACCCATTACGCAGAAAGCGCAGGTGGTGAAGAAATAAAGGAGACCCATCGAAGGAAATCATCACAAGTACTAGATTTCCTAAGAAAGATGTCGACTTGGTCTCCCGAAAATCTTTTAAAAATTGGTAATAAAAGATGAAAATAAAAATGGTTTTAGCACTAAACACAAGATTAAAAACTTACCGCGGTGGAGGACAAAAGTTCTGAGGTTGTTTGCAGGAAATTTTAATGGCGAAGGTGTCGGGGATTGGGGCTGTTTATAATGTACTGAAGCAAGCAAGGAAGCAAATTGAAGGAGAAAGTGGCGAGCTTTGTGGGTGCGTTTTGGCCGGTGCTTTTAGATTTTGGATTTTTTAACTCGGTTGGTGGGCTAAATAGTAGGGAGCAGGGAAAAAATGGGTTATTTCCATATATAACCCTCATATCATGGGTATTTGTAAAAGGCCTACTAAATCTCAGTAGTTACAAAACTACTCCTCAAATCATCAATTAGAAAAAATTACTTTCAAAGCAATTAATCATCAACTTTGATATCTAATTAAAATAAAAAAAAATAAAAAAATAGTTAAATTTTTAGTACCAAGTTGATGATTTGTTGATTTCGAGGGTATTTTTCCCACAGCTAATGATTTGATGGGTAGTTTTATAAATACTACGATGTAGGGGGTATTTTTATAAATACCCATGATTTAAGCGGTCCATATATGCAATAACTCAAAAAAAATTATGTAACCTGATCCAAATTTAATTGTCAAGTATAACTTATATATGCTATAGTTTTCTTATTTTGCACTTATATACCCTTTTTGTTTATGGTAGCACCTATGTAGTCTATAGTTTTAAAAACTTATACTTTAATACCTTATGCTATGCAAACATGAGAATATTTTCTAGAAAATTCTTCACTACATGCCAAATATATAAATTTTAACCCTTACTCTTATTTAAGTTTACTGTTAGTCTACCTTAATTTTATTATTTAAGTTTACTGTTAGTCTATCTTAATTTTATTTTAAATCTATTAGGATTCTATTTTGAAAAATAATTGGGATATATTTAATAGTAAATTATAATAAAAAGGTTAAGAAGTTATAAAATTAGCAGGTAAGTATCATATGAGAATTTTTAGAAGAATATTTCCACATTTTTATAACACAGAGCACGTAAATGCAAATCTTAAAAACTTCAAGGAATTTAAGTGCGGCGAAAAACAAGTGAGGGTATATAAGTGCAAAATATGGGAAACTATATATGTTAGTTAGCAAATTTAAAAGGGGTGATAGCGTGTGCATCCTTTTTAAGTGTCGTGGTTGTTTCGACTTTCTTATCTCTCTAGTTGAATTACTGCAGAGTGACGCTTTTTATGATTCTTGAACCTTCGAAATAAAAAAGGAAATAGTTTGTTGTCAAATTCAAGTCCAAGGCTAAAAGAATAAAAAGAATTTCGCGCGAAAATGCTATCAGTTAATCCCATTTTAAAATTCGATCTAAATTATAAATTTGAAAATAACAATATGTTATTAAGGTATGTATATATATAGCATTTATGTACCCTATAGTTACACTACATTAACATTTTATACACCTTAATTACATTTCGTAGCAATTATATACATAGATATTTCAATATTAATTAAAAATCCTCTCAACAAACGAAATGCCCCTTCAATAAGCTCCATGGGATTGAGAATTCCATATAGTCCAGCAGAACACTAAACTACACGGAATTCTCAATCCCAAGTAGTTTAACACTTCAATAAGCTCCATGGGATTCAGAGTCATGGAGTTTCGTATTGTAGCAAACTGCACGGGATTCAGAATCCTATGGAGTTTCGTATTGTAGTAAACTGCACGGGATTCAAAATCTTGAGGATCCGGAAAATTCCAGTCCGGTCGATCATCGCGGTCGACTGCAGTCCGGTCGACTACCACAGTCGACCGCGAAACCTGAAAACTATTTTTCCTGTTTTTACTTGGTTCCAGGTATTTGAGGTCCATATTCGTTTTCCCTAATATATATACACATTGTTCACGAGTTTTTTAGGTTTCTTTCATATTTTTGAAACCCTAACAACCACCAAACAATTTTATAAACCCTAGTTTGATTTTGAGAAAGAGATTAAGGTCTTTAAGGTGGGATTTTCGGTTTGCAACTTGGAGATCTGCATTGGAATTTCATCTCTCACGTTTTAAATCATGTCTCAAGCGAGTTTCATCTCTTCTAATCCTTCTCCCCTATTTTTAAACGATTTAATGAGTTTTTAATGTGACTTCTTGGGCCTAATTAACTAGTTTGGATATAAAAAGCAAATTTTTTGTATTATATGTATAAAGACCAGATCTTTTCGTATTTAAAAGATTAAGAACGAAATTACATAGATGTTTTAAGATCTGAAAGTATTTAACAGTGTTGTTTAACTGAGTTTTGATGATTTATTCTTCGTATCGATATTTCGTGCATGTTTAAATGTTTAAATATAATTTATTATGCAACTAATTATGTTTTACATGTTTGATAATTTCCAGAGAAGTTGATTTGATGTTTACAATATTCTACATATGTTTTAGTACGAATTAAACCAGTTTAAATCACAAACACACGCACAAACACAGTTTATCAAAACCTGCACAAAACGGGGTTCTGTTCGTGTGTCGGTCGACCGCGCCTAAGCGGCGGTCGCGCAGCCTCTGAAACGCAATGCGGTCGACCACCGTTTAATCGTGGTCGACCGCCACTCTGACATATTGCCAATGCATGTTTTTCTTCTCTGTCGCTGATTTCGGGAGAATTTTTCGATCTTGTTATGTGGTATTATGATGTTTATGAGTTGTTTAACACCTAAAATATTGGTGAACACTAGATTTTGGTACGCACACCGAGATATGTACACGTAAACTTAGTTTATATTGTATTGACATGCATTATCGAGATACCTAACACATGTTGAATTGATAAAAGTAAATTAACATATGATAAAGTATTGCTTCTCAGTTATGGATGTTCAGTGTGGTTGTTTATCCTGTAATGAGACCTCGAATGTACCACACTAGGAGTATTTGATTATTTTTCCCGTAATGAGACATCGGTTGTACCAAATACTCAAAGGTGATCGGTGTATTTTTCCGGGTTAGGGTGATGTGTCTATTCACCATTGTACGATCATCTGGAAGCATATCCGGAATATGGAGATAAAACCTATTGCCGTAGAACAATTGAGTAAGAAAATTGAACCTACATGTCATTGTGCGAACCTTACAAGAGTATCGTTATTTCATGTAGCTGGAATATGGAGATAAAACATATTACCGCATAGCGATTGAGTAAGAACCTTACAAGAGTATCACTATTACAAGTAGAGATGCAAACATATATACAATTGTAGTATGATCCCACGTAGTTTAACCATGAGTAGGGGATACATTGGATATATGACATACATGATATGATATATTGTAATGTTTGAGCTAGATAATATTTCCTTACGATGGTGCCAGCTACCCGAGGGTAGTCTGAGATTGTGATAAATTGTTTTATTATGATTGATGGTAAAAGTTGTAATATTTTTGTTTGTGATGATTGTTCATATATAGGTCTGAAGTTAGTAGTTAGTGATTCATAGTTCGAGATATATAGTATATACATGAGGGTTTTCTTGTTTGGATTATTTCGCTCGACGTACCGATATCGAGTTGTGAATTTCTAATTACTAATTTCACTTACATTTTTATTCTTAGTTGAGATTGATATTTAGCGATTCATAATTTAGGATACGAGGTATATACATGAGGATTTTCTTGTTTGGATTATTTTGCTTGACGTACTCATTCTCATGTTATGAATCTCTAAATACCAATTTCTTTTTAGTGTAGTGTTGATGACTTTTATACTTATATATACTAACCAGTATTTTCTTATATACTACTACTCATTATCCTTGGGGGCGGTAGAGATGATCTCGCTAGCGCTTTGACGCTCGTTGTTTCCCCTCTTTTCAGGCGGCAAGTTCAGCGCACGGAGAGTCGCAGGTTGATGTGATTTCGTCTTAGATTATGAAGGGTCAAAACACGACGGGTTCACCCCAAAATTGGTGTGTTTGAGTTTAAGAACGTGTAGATCAAGTTCAACGGAGCGGATCGTAAAAAAATATTAGGGAATGATGTGATTTTAGGCCGCGTCCTTAGGTGGGAGCCTAGGGTGTCACCTTAGATATATATTGTAGTTATTTACAGAGCTCCACAGTAGTTGTTCATCTTTTGACTCTAGAGATTATATTTTTATTTGTAGAGGTAGTGTGACTTAGTGAGATTTATATAACTCGTTATTTTAAGACATGGTACATTTATTCTTATTATATTTCAGTTGGGCTCATTTGTTGATCATTCTCATGCTTCTTCTATGTATATTCTGTTCTTGTACTATTTTCATTATTTGCCTGTTTTGTACATTCACCTATTTGTTGATTCTACCAGAGAGATAGTGACTGTGATGGTAAAACATATCGTAGCATGGTGTTAGTGCTTGATAGGTTTGACAATCCAAGTTTTACATTAGACTGCAGCCTTGTGTGAACCCTAGGGCGTCACATTACCATATTATCTTGAAGCACTCAAAAAAGAAAATCCGGGGACAGTGTATGAAGTATTATCAGATACTGTTGATGGTGGAGATAGATGATTCGCAGGGGTATTTTGGGAATTTGAGCCTTGCGTTGAGGGAGTCAGATATTCTCGTCCTCTTCTTAGCATTGGCGACATTCACTTGTACGGTAAATATAAAGGTGTTTTTCTTGTTGCAACCGGAGTAGACGCAGTTGGCGGTTTATTTCCTTTGGTCTTTCTAGTGGTTGATGTTGAAAACCTGGAAAATTAGGCATGGTTTTTTGCATACATTAGATATCATATCCCTAGTGTGTGAACGCGATTGATTACATTCATATTTGATAGGATGAAAAGAATTCCAATATCACTCCAATGACATTTTCTGTCGCCACATCAATATTGCTATTGCTTGCGACATATTATGGACAATTTTAAGAGAAAGCATGGGCAAGTGCACTTTCAAGATCTTCTTTGACAAGCTGGATGTGTAATGAAAACAATTAGTTTATGAGCAACTACGGGAGAGGATTAAGTCCATTTCACAAGCTGTACATGATTGGATTGAGACTAGTTTAGGTCCGAACAATTTTGATAGGTGGGCCTTATGTGAAGATGGCGGGAAACAGTTTTGTATGATGACCACTAATGCTTCTGAGAGTTTCAATTGTGTGCTTAGGGGAGCATGCTGTATGCCAATGCAATCCTTATTTGCAAAAATATTTTATAGACTTAATAAATTCTTCCTCAGATGACGCACACTTGGAGCAAATATCCCGTCAGAGTTGACGCCGAAAGTTGAAGGCATATTAGCAGATCGAATTGTGTAGGCTCGATCATTTTATGTCGTTAGATATAGTTTTAATGAATGGGAGGTCATCGAGGGAATATCACATAGAGAAAATTGCTCTTATAAAGTTAATATGCTGGTAGATCAAACTTGTACATGCACTTGTAATATACCGTAATTACAATGGCTTCCTTGTTCCCATGTCTTACCAACTTGCTCGGATCTACATGGGGTGCAGGGATTTCACATTATACATTCACCGCAGATTGGTATTCAACTTTTAACTATCAACAAACATACAAAGAGTGTTTTCGTCCATCATATGATAGTCAACATTAGACACGATTTGAGGAGTGGTACGATGAAGCTACCGTGGCTTCGATCGATATTTATGGGAGATATACCAGTTGATGTTATGGATGAGATGATTTAGTATTATGCTCGTGCTTATATATTGCACATGATAGGGTGTATGTTATTTCTTGATGCGAGCAAGAATCTTGTACATGCACGATGGCTGTCACTACTCGAGGACTTTGATGTATACATCACTTTATCATGGGGTAGTGCGTTCTTGGCATACCTTTATTTAGAACTAGGTAGGGTCTCCTTGATGCAAAATAGAGAATTCAAGGGGTGTATGACATTACTGCAGGTTTGGTCATGGGAACGCATTCATATTGGACGACCTACTTTGCATGTTCACCGTGATCTATAGGCCCAGTTTCCTTTGCGATGCAGGTATAATTATGCATAATTTTTATTCATATTAAATTTATTCTCATATATTCTTTAAGCCAATTAGATATAACATGAGGCACTCTAAATACAATACAGCGACTAGACATATAGAGTTTTACCGAAATGATCTTGATGGACGCCAACACCAACATATAAATATAAAACTCATTTCATTATTTATATTTTAATTTTTCTGTAGATGCTGATAAAAGTTTTTTTTAATTTCAGTTCAAGTGGGTGCCCTATTCTCCGCCAGATCTCGATATGCATACTCTTGCACCTATCTGTAGAGATAGCGTTGCTTTGTGGAGAGCCATAGTCCAATTGATATGTTGGGAGATTGTAGAGATGCATGTCCCTGATCGTGTGTTACGACAATTTCTTCTTTCTCAGCATGTGTCGGATCTTGTTGACCAAATCGATCGTAGGCGACGAATGACAATGTATTGTACGGACTGTGTCATATTCCATGCGGACTACATAGACAGGTGGGATAATAGGTAGTATTTCATACAGAATGAGAGAATTTCGGCTAAATGGTTATACCATGTATATGCATTGGTATTGGAATATTACACGCGGATGGATAGGACGCGACCCACAACAAGTAGCTGGATGCGTATCACCCCCACCAATAGATAGTTACATCCCTAGTGCCATGATCGAGATGGATTATGTAAGTTTTTAAACTAAATTAAAATGTCAATTCTTTTTTATCAAGATATTATTTGCTAAGTTGTGTATATATTGATTAAATCACAGATCAATACTTTTGATGAGATTGATGCTAATATAAATGAGCATATCAATGACATTCAGGATCCGACAATGTTAGGGATCTTCAATAGGATCAGACAGAATAACAAACGTATTCCATAAAAATCATGTCGATGAGTTTGAAGGATGTGAGGACAGGTCACGCTACTTTGGTCAAGTGTACACGCGAAGACGTAGGACAGGTCAAAGGACGGCGCGTGACGATGGAGCCGGCACTTCTCATAGCGCAGCGCACGCTAATGGAGCCGGCACTTCTCAGCCTCATACACAACCGGATACTCAGCTCATCAAGGCTCATCAGCATGGACAGAGGGGGCAGGGACGGGGGGAAGAGTGAGGGGAAGGGGTAAGAGAGGGAGAGGAAGGAGGAGGGGGGGACTTTTTGGGATGTATGTGAAATTTACAGTATGATTATGAATTTCAAGAATGTATATGATTGTTCAAATTTGTTACTTTTGTGGATCGATTTTTGTTTATATATGTGATTTTCGTGTGTATTGTTTGATTCGTGGTTGAATTTTATGAGTATTGTTGTGGTTCAGTATATATCGACAAATTTCATATTTAAGGTTGGATTTTGATGTATATTGTTGTGAATGAGGCGGAAATTTCGTGTATATTGTTGTGAATGAGGCGGAAATTTTCACGTATATTGTTGTGAAATTTCAAACGCGTACATAAGAAACATGCACATATTCTGTGCATGTTTGGGGCAAACCCGCAACTCCACGGGATTTGAAATCCCGTAAAGCCTGAAGATTTGGCTCCCGTAAAAACATTCGCTAATGACAGCTTAAACTTCGCTGGATTTAAAATCCCGTGAAGTTTTTGAACCTTTTTCCCCATTCTCGACCCAGTCGGCTGAAACTAGATCGAAAATAACAAATATTTTCAAAAAATACCGATTTTTAAAAATATATTTCTAAAGAGGTCTGTTTCCAAGTGCAACTCCAGGTGCCCCTTTCCCCCACCAAAAACATCATATAAAAAAAAAAAAAGATCGCTTGAATCGACAAAAAGAGACTAGAAGGCAGGCGGGCATTTTGCGGGCAGCGCCCCATCGGCACCGCTTCAGCCGACAAAGGCGCCCGCGCATCCAAGCGTCTTCCAGTTTCCACTCTCTTCTACACACGCTCCCTTGTTATATATATTATATATATATATATATATATATATATATATATATATATGGTTGAAGCTTCTTCAATAGACAAATCTTCAAGCTTCTCCTCTAAAATGGGAAAGATGGGCAAATCAATGGCGGCGAAAGCAAAAGCATGGAGATCTACCCCCTCGATCGCTACTATTTCTCATCCAAAGAGTCCGTGGTCGACAAGGATGGGACCCATGAAGACAGGATTCGGCGCTTGCAGTCCAAGTAATCCTCTGGGTTTTCTAGTGTTGAGTGTCTTTTTTTTTTTTCAAATTTAAGTTTCGTTTGGGCTAATTAATTAATTGCTTTTTGATGATGGGGGGGTGATCAGCTACGGAGCTCATGGGCTGAGGACCTGCGTCCGAGGGGTTCTCCTGGTCAGTTCCCCCACTTCTTTTTCTGCTCCGCTGTTTACTCCTGAATTTGGAATTTTTATTGGAATTTTTTTTTCAAGTGGAATTTAGATTTATTTTTTATTTTATTTTATTTTAACCAACTTGGTTGGTATTTACTTAATAAAATGTACCAGTTTCGAAGGGTTCCCTTAAACTTTGAGGTGACACGTAACCAATTCTGAATTTTATTTATCTCACATGATCCTAGCTGCAATTTGGGGGTGTCAAGCAAAAACCCCCAGACTTTGAACTTTTCTCACCGGGCCCTCCTCTACATGTAATTTACATAGGAAATTTTCCTAAGGACCCAAAATAGGGACCAATAGGGGAACAAGTGAGGTGTTCTCCTTCTATTGGATAATGAGTTAGCCATCATTAATGATGACCAACTCATTATCCAATAGGAGGGGGACACCACACTTGTCCCCCTATTGGTCCCATATTTTGGGTCCCTGTAGCAAAGCTCATTTACATAAATAAAATTTCTCCACTGGAAAAAAGCCAAAATTTAGGGAAGGGGATACGTTGCTTGAAATTTGAGATTTCTTTTTATTTTTCTCTCGGATATTTTAATTATTTACAAATTAGGTGTTGGTGTGGTTTTTGAGACATCCAGAGTACGGCCACGGGGTTTCATGAGATAAACAAAATTCCTACATATGCATATACATATACACAACATGCACACGTATATATATAGTTGCTGTATATATATATATATATATATGAAAAATTGTGTCAAGACTCTAAAAGCAATATCTTCATGTGCTGCAGCCCCTTCAATTTTTCCCCATGTGGTTCAGCTCTGAGAAGTGTGACATCTTGTGTTAGGTCTATTTAGAACTAATATGAACTCTTATAAGTCTAATTTAAATCATGTTATGTTTAATTCAACTTGTTTTAAGTCTAATTTAATTAGACTTAACATGAAATTAGACTTAAAAAATTAAATTAGACTAATAAAAAATCGTGTTAAGTCTAATTTCATGTTAAGTTTAATAAAAGTTCGTGTTAGTTCTAATAAAAGTTCGTGTTAAGTCTAATTTTATGTTAGGTCTAATAAAAGTTTGTGTTAGGTCTAATTTCATGTTAGGTCTAATAAAAGTTCGTGTTAGGTCTAATAAACGTTCGTGTTAGGTCTAATTGGAGTTCATGTTAGTTCTATTTCGGGTTCGTGTTAGTTCTAACTCAGTTCGTGTCAGTTCTAATTCATGAATTAAAAATAACACGAACTGAGGTAGTTCTAACTCAATTCGTATTAGTTCTAATTCATGAATTAGAACTGACACGAACTGAGTTAGAACTAACACGAACACGAAATAGAACTAACATGAGTGCCAATTAGACCTAACATGAGTTAGAACTGACAAGAATACGAAATAGAACTAATATGAACTCTAATTAGACATAACACGAACTTTTATTAGACCTAACACGAATTATTATTAGACCTAACATGAAATTAGACGACAAGTCTAATTTAACTTTTTTTAAGTCTAATTTCATGTTAAGTCCAATTAAATTAGACTTAAAATAAGTTGAATTAGACATAACATGATTTCATGTTAGATCTAATAAAAGTTCGTGTTAGGTCTAATAAAAGTTCATGTTAGGTTAAATTGGAGTACATGTTAGTTCTATTTCGTGTTCATGTTGGTTCTAACTCATGTTAGGTCTAATTGGTATTCATGTTAGTGCTATTTCGTGTTCGTATTAGTTCTAACTCAATTTGTGTTGGTTCTAATTCATGTTAGTTCTATTTCATGTTCGTGTTAGTTCTAATTCATGAATTAGAACTAACATGAACTGAGTTAGAGCTAACACGAACACAAAATAGAACTAACATAAATTAGAACTAATATGAGTTAGATCTAACATGAACACGAAATAGAACTAACATGAACTCCAATTAGACCTAACACGAACTTTTATTCGACCTAACACGAATTTTTATTAGACCTAACATGAAATTAAACCTAACACGAACTTTTATTAGAACTAACACGATTTTTTATTAGACCTAACATAAAATTAGACTTAACACGAATTTTTATTAGATCTAACATGAAATTAGACTTAACATGAACTTTTATTAGACCTAACACAAAATTTTAAGTCTAATTTCAATCATGTTAAATTCCTTTTAAGTCTAATTTAAATCATGTTAAGTCTAATTTAATTTTTTTAAGTCTAATTTCATGTCAAGTCTAATTAAATTAGACTTAAAATAAGTTAAATTAGACATAACATGATTTAAATTAGACTTAAAAGAAATTAAATTAGTTCTAATAAAAGTTCGTGTAGTTCTAATTGGAGTTCATGTTAGTTCTAATAAGAATTCATGTCAGTTTTAAATAGACCTAACATGAAAGAGATAAAGGCATTTTGGGGTTTTGTACTTTTTATCCTCTCTCTATGCTGAGTTAGCGGGTAATAATTGCTAAAAGAGGGTTGTAACACAAGATGTCACATTTCTTGGGGCTGAACCACATGGAAAAAAAGTAAAGGGGTTGCAGCACATGAAGATATTGCTTTTGGGGCTTTAACACAAATATATATATATATATATATATATATATATATATATATATATATATATATATATATATAGGTGAAAACTTGTGTCAACTTAAGTGGATAGAGAATAGTGTGTCCACCAAAGTTTTTAACCACTCATATTGCCTAGGGATCCTTGTATTATATAAAAAGGTGTTTTATATTAATAAATGTGTGGCTAGGAACTTTGGTGGACATCAACTTAAGTTGATAGGAGTCTTGACCTCTCGTCTCTCTCTCTCTCTCTCTCTATATATATAATATATATATTATATATATATATATATTATATATATATATATATTAATATTTGCTGTAAGTGATTGTTAACCCATAAAATTGCTGCTCCTCCCTGAACCCTACTGATACTACTTCCCTTAGCTGGCTGTGATCCCCAACCTTCCCCTGTGCACGCATCCACCCATCCATGCACGAAGCCATATATGCACGCGCGTTGGTTATGAGCCGGTGGCTCATTCAACAGAATGAGCACATTTTTCGTTTCTTATAATATGACCCAGGTTCTTTTGTAAATGAGCCAAACAAGAATCATTCAGGCTTGGTCCATAAGGAGTTGGACTAAAGTAATCTATCTTGACTCAGATGAAACGACCTTATTAAGTGTATTTAGCCATATATTTTTATCTAACACTCTTCCATTGTGGGACTAAATTTCTCATCTCATGACTTTGCTAGACCAATTGATCCTGAACTGAATGGATGTGAGACAATCGTAACAATCCTTCGTTGTCGCTCTAATTAAGCATCAAGTATCTTGTGTTCCCTTTCTGATATGTGATGATCAGATATATACTGAAGGCGCTTTTCCCAGTCATATTTTTAGAAAAATCAACAAATCTCATTTATTGTATATATGCTGTAACCATCACAATCTCTTAAAATAGGTCGAATTGTATCAACAACCACATGTTCTACTGTTGCAAGTGAGAAACTCGACCTTCAGTCTTCCAGGAGGCCGTCTGCGACCCGGTGAATCAGGTTAGTCTATATTGCGAGACGTCTAATTTCCAGCCATCGTAATCTCATTTTAAAGGACCCAATATGTTCGGTCTGCAGTTTTTTTAGAGTATAAGCCATTTTGAGTAAAACGCATTAATGCTTTTGATTGAAACAGACACTGCAGGATTGAAGCGCAAGCTCTCAAGAAAGTTATCTCATAATAATAGTGATGACGGTGATTGGGAGGTATAGTTTTTTTGGTTTGGTAATTAATCTCTGTAATAATCGAAACGTTTAATTGCCATTAAGTCTCTTGTCCTATAAGCGGATTATCTGCTTATTACCCCTAAACCTTCTCTTCGAGTCTTTTGACCCCAAGATCTCACATGGAGGTATCTCCCCGTTATCTGTATCCGTCGTGCTGGTTTCACGTGACGTGAAAGCAATTGTCCAGAGGTTAATTTCGGATAGACTCCCTGTACTATCGCCCGATTGCAGATAACCCCCCTGCCGTTGTTGCAGATAAACCCCGAGTGAAATTGTTTTGACTCATAAACTGGAAAATTGTTTTTTTTTCACAAATAGACGCCTTGAGGAATACGCCTTTTTAATATAGGTACAAATAATGGAGATACAACTCCGTTTGAGCATCAGGGGTTCTAAGTGCTAATAATAGAAACTAGGTGTACGTAAAGGGACCGAGTCCTATGGTATGTAGGATATATATGCAAGTAAACCCTAATAGAAAATCTACTCAGTACAACTGGTCCTCCTTCCTCTTTCAGGTAGGAGAATGCATCGGAATGTGGTGGCGCTCTGATTTTGAAACTTTACCTTACCCATACATGCCTCGAAAGCCAAAGGTATCCCTATATGCCTATCAAAATATCCTCTCATATGACAACTTTTAGTTAACTAATTAGGCATGTATTTTCTTCTTAAGGAATGCACGAAGCTTTTCCTTGTTAGCCTGCCGATGGCTTGGCAGTTTGTTGTGCCAAGAAACATGAAACTGCTTGCTGTTCCGATACGCCAGCTCCATG
Organism: Asparagus officinalis; assembly: GCF_001876935.1. NCBI lineage: Eukaryota > Viridiplantae > Streptophyta > Magnoliopsida > Asparagales > Asparagaceae > Asparagus > Asparagus officinalis. The sequence goes on along the minus strand of NW_017972950.1, from coordinate 61,836 downwards.
ATAATTGCAAGGTCAGATTTATTATTATCATTATTATTATTTGAAACTATGTGTAAATTCGTGTAGTACTATTGTTTTCCGACGAACTTTGAATTGGTTATGTCGCAGACGTACGGCCCAATTATCTCTGGTATCCCTCAGCTGTTATCGAAGTTTACTATCAAAATCATGCAAGATTGAATCAGAGTTGCATACACCAAGAAAGAGCAAAAGATTCAGTAGTCAGAATTTAGTGTTAGTTTTTGTAGTAGTTTAGTGTGTATATATTATGGGATGAAGTGGATATGTTTGTACAAATTGGCGCTATGCTTCGAGTTTTTACGGTTCTTGTATGTGTAACTGTGTGTGCATGTCAATGGAAATGTATTGCCAAAAGCTTAATCAAAATCTATGAAGGTATTTGTATTTGTTAAAAGTTACCAAATTCGAAACTGTATTCGAATATCCATGTCTAGAGTTTTCCGAATTCGAACTTGAATATTTAGTATTTGAAAAATATTTATGAATATCCATCAATATTTGTCGAGTATCAAGTAGAGTCATTCCGCTGAAGTCTTTATGACTTTTAAATAGTATTTAAATTTATAATTAAATTATTCCTTTATAATTATGATGTGTGTACGTTTACTTTGAATACTTCATTAGAAAACTAATTTAAGATAATTTAAGTCTTTCAAAATCAATATATAGAACTTGAGTACAAATGATAAGTGCAACGAAAATATACCATCATGTGTTAATTATACAAAATTGTAAGCAATCAAATTTTAAAAGAATATTTGATAAGCAAACGAATTAAATATACATTTAGCGACGCAGCTTGTTGCCTGTTTGTCATCATCACATGTATAATATTTTTTTATATAAAAAAAAGGAAAAGAAAATCATTATTGGTTTCTCCACATTTGCTTATATTCTTGCTTATATTCTATTCGCTAACGAACTCAAATACTAAAAAAATACTTTATAGTGTTAAATGAACTATCGAATCAAATATAACTATATAGTTACTCAAATAATTAACAAACTATTTGTTAATTATTTGGTTCGTTTCCGACACTAATAGCTAGTAAGTAAAAAAAAAAAAAAAAACCTCCTATCATCACACTAGCAAAGCTTGTAAGTAAACCACACACTCGCCGGTACCACTTTATACATCAAATTCAAGAGTGATTTCCTTCGATATGATCGTCATTAGAAGAGTTGTCTTCTTCAAGAGAAACATACTCGCTTTGATCCCCGTCGCTCGCGGGCACAGGCTTTATCTCCTCCAATTTCCTCTTCTCCTTCTGCACGACTTGCCTGGGCATCACCTCAAGAAGAAAGCTTCCGCCGTTCCAAATGGAGGCCGAGACCTTCAGTATCTGGAATATCACGTGCAACTCATAGGAGAGGAATATGGGGACCGTTAGAGCGAGGGTTGCGACCGTGAAGACTGCTTGGAAAAAAATGTACATGGTCGGTCGGTTCTGATCGCCTAGAAGCCCGCTTAACCGCCACCAGATGTTGTTCGCCTTCTGCGCTTTCTTCGATAGCTCTCTGAAAAACCGAGATAGTAGCCACTGTCACCCTCAATTTTCTCAAGCAGAAAAGAATTGTCTTTTTTTTTTAAAAAATGGACTAACTATGTGGTTTTTGACGACATATAAAAGCTACCGTTGGTCCCAGTCTACAAATTTACCACAGATCAAGCCAATCCATAAGTTCATCAAGAATTCAATCAATCAATATACTATTAGCAAATAGGAACCACCAAGTGCACTGTAAGCCCTCCACCAACTATTCCAACAAATTTATCGGTCTACAGATGCTAAGAGCACAAATATTCCAACTAAGTTATCAGTCTACAGATCCTAAGAGCACAACTTATTAATTGAACTGTGAATATGTCTCATCCGAGATCAAGAACAAAATTTGAGATAACTCAAGTATGGCATTGGTACAACACAGAAAGCTAAAATATGTTCGGAGATATGGCAGAAGCTAGGTCAATCTCAATATATACGAGGTTAATTGCAGACGCACCCCTTGAACCTTAAAAGGTGTAACTTTTTGCCCTCAATTTAGAGAGCAATTTAGTCTTTTATTGTTGAGTTAAGCTGAGATAATGGATAATTTATCATTACATGATTTTCAAGTGACATCTCAACCTATCTTTGAAATAACGTCATCCAGAGTTCAGGGTGTGTACATGCTAATAAACTAGTGTAGGGGTTATACGTGACAGCATCATGGTATAGGGGACGTATCTGCAATTAAAGCTATATAATATTACATAAAAAGAGTGGTGAAGTAGAATTAAAACCTATAAGAAGTCATGACTTTTAGGATCTGTTATTAGTCTCTTCCCATGAAGGAAATTAATGATAGTACATGGTTTTTTTCTGCTGATTAAAAGTTTGTGGTATTTTACCCAAAAGAATTTAATGTATCTTTTTGCACAAAATTGTAATAGTTCATGATTGTTTTCTAAAGTTTACCCAAAGCATAGTCATTATTGCTCTCTTTCATGTCAGTTCACTGCAAATCAAGCCAGTTTCTGTTCTATTCTATACTGAGCAGTTGGACCAATTTCCACTTGTATTCTTTAGAAGAAGTCCTAATGTTACCGATCTCTCTCTAAAAGCATCATAAACCAAAAACTTTATAAAGTACTGAGTTCATCAAGAATTCAATCCACGACCTTCAGTTATTTGGTTACACCAATTGCATTATAATCACTCTCCCAGATTCCGGCCAATTTATCAGTGCTGGTGCCAATATTATTTCATTGAAGATTAAGAAAAGTTTGAGAGACCTCAGGCATGAGAACACTAAAATATGCTCAGTTACTTAGGAGAATCTTGTATACCGCAATATATAATATTACGCTAATAAAAAGAGTGGTGAAGTAGATGTAGGACCTGTAAGAAGTCATGACTTCAGGATCCCTCAATAGCCTTTGTCGACGCAGAACATTGACAATAAGGAAATATAAAAGCTGCCACAGGGTGTATGCAACCAAAGGAACAACAAACAGCCATGTCCATAGATATGACTTGTCCTCAACATATGGCCACGATATCCTTGCTGCTTTTCCCACTGGGTGCATGGCAGCAAATGTTTCTGGGTCCCACCATCTTACAGTGAAGAAAACTATACCTGAAATGAAACATTTTTTATGAGCTATATAAGCCATGGCAAAATGCATTCCATAAGGAAAGACTGCTTGCAATTCCTACCCAAGAGACAAAGATTTACAGCTAGGTAAACAGTTGACAAAGTTCGATGCGACTTAAATCTACTATTGGTGGTAGTTCCTTATATGAAAGGCGTTAATGATGGTAAGCATGAATGTAAACAATTAACAAATGTACTGTTGACCATACTACGCAGCAATCGATATGAAAAGCCATAGTTAAGGGCATGTTTGGCAAATCACTATTTTAGGAAACCTAATAGAAGGCCCTTGTTACTCATATTTAAGAACCCTTCTACAGGGTGTAAATAAACACAGAAAATGTTTGTTAAGTCCAATTACTTATAAGGATCTGCATTAGAGAGCAGAGGAGTCGTTTTTTTTTTCCTCCTTTTCTTTTTCTTTCACTGGATCTGAGATTAGACTTTATCATCATCCATCGCCTGGCAAAGTAGTCTGCGGAGCATCGATGAGAGTTCTTGGAGAACAATCGAAAGGATATTTGGAGATCTAGGGACATGGGATGGAGCTTTTGGATTTGTTAGAGGGCAAAGAATCTTTTCACATCAATATGTAAACCTCCTTAAAAAGGCCAAAAAGAAAAATTGAAATTTCCCAACTTATCACTTCCTTACTTATAAGGAGAAGGTAAATTAGCAGAGTTTACCAAACATGTAACGTTAACCCTCAATAAGGAAAATCACTCTTGTAAGGTAAACATGTCCTATGAGAAAAGAAAAACTTTTTTATATTTTGGTGGGGTGGGGAGTGGTGTAAACATAAGCTCATGAACGTATACCTACTAGGTGATTCCAAGTCTTCATGTAATTCTTAAGCCTTCTCGCTAAAATGTGTTTTACACTTCATATGCACCTCCTCTCAGTTATCAAACAAGGATTAGTCTTCACATTTTCTATTCCATGCAGCTGTATAACATGCGTTTCTCCGTTACCTCTCGTCCTTATCCAACCAAAGAAACTAGAAGAATCCAGCGTTGCTGCCACTGTTCCTCTCCCTTTCTCCTTGTTCATATAGAGTTTTTTTGAATAGCTTCAAAGCTAGAGTTTTGTGTTGGGGCCATGGCCATACATTAGTCATTTTTGGACCTCATGAGAAAGGAGGTCAGAAAAGGGTAAAAGAAATTAAAAATGAAAATGAAAATAAATTGGTAAAGGTAATACAATCTTCTACAAGAAATCAATATAGTGAAGCAGACACAAATTAATAAACAACACAATTTGATAACTTTTGTAAAGGGGAACTCAAGCTGTGTAATTAAAATATCACTCGCCAATTGCACTCAAGATGGCACAAAAATCTTCAATATAAGCACAGTACAAGGAGGTCTCTCGATCTATTTCCATCTAAAGTTGCATATAATAAATGCGCTAAGAAACAGTATGCTTATCTGCATTATATTAAGAGGATTACAGTCTCACCAGGTAAGAGGTGTATTAGGACACTGACAATCTTATCAACAGAACTGAAAACCAAGCTACAACGCCAAACGATCAAAGCCCAAGCCAATGGACCCTGCAAAAATTTAGCTGACATAATGAAATAGATCTTATGAGAAAAAAATTACACGGCATAATAAAAGAATATCTCAGTGCTTACTTCAGCAAATGAAAAGCAGACCATGAAAAGCTTTTGATTCTTTGGGTAGAACAGGAGCATAACCAGGAAGATTGTATTAGCATAGTAGCAGAAATCCTGAAATTTGAAATTTTCACCATTATCTGTTGTTCAGTAAAGCCATTTCAGAGAAGAATCTGAAGCAAGCAAAGCAGCAGAGAAACATCCTTAATTTACTCCCCAGACGCAAAACTAAATGTAGTAGTAATTGTGTGTAGAAGCAGTAGTACGGTTGTAGTAATCCAAAGGGGAAAACCACCACCACCGAAAATGCGATCAGCACAACACAAAGATTAACATATTCATGACAAGTTCGAGTTTCTACATATAAATAAAGTCAGAATATTCACAATTCCATTTCCTAATCAAGATATTTTAATATTTTATCAACAAACCTATTCTAGATAAGCTTATGATAGTGTTGTGGGAGATAAAATGGTTGTATAGAAAAGAACCCGGTATATGGCAGATCAATTGGTATGATAAACATGTATATGATAAAGCAACAACAAAGGTGAAAACAATTGAAGAAAAGACTAAGCTATTTTGTAGTACCACATATTTGCATCAAGTATCATCTTTAAGCTCTCATTGGTTAAGAACAAATTCACTAGACAAATTTGACACAAAGCCCCAGGAAGTATTTTATCTGTAGATAAATAGTATTAGTTATGGGACTAGAGAAGACAAAGCAAAAATGTGGCGAGAAGCTCTCCAATTCACAGGATTGAAACAGCAAAACAGAACTAGAATACATGGAACGTAAGTCTAGCAAAACTGTGAAAAAGAATGATTTTATAGTACATATTAACGATCAAGAAATACCTAGGAGAAATAACTCTCACTATTCAGGAATAGTTAGTTCATTAAGTCAAGTTCAGATGATTAAAAGTGGAGGAGCAACTTCTGGAATCCTATACGAGATCATGGAGTACCCATGAAATTGAAGGAAAAGTTCTATAGCAGTGCTACTTTATTGATCAGATGTTGATCAATTGAAAAAAAAATGTGCAAAAAGAGGAGCATAACAAGAAACAAAATCACAATAACTGTGTGGATATACACTAAAAGACATTATATTAAATGAGTGCATTTATAGGTCGCTCCCATAGATAATAAATGAGTGATGATAATTTTCTTGATTTTATTGGACCAAATAGAATAGATGGTAAAACTTCAGAAATAAAGGAGGATAATGATAACACTGATTGTAAGTAGATGCCTCAGATATGTGCACAAAGCTAATCCATGGCGAGTCAGGTAGAAAGAATGCACAAAAAACATAGTTCCATGTTTGGAGCAAATAGTAAAACACACATTCTATTAGCTAGGATGGAAACAATAATGTAGATCGCATGTCTTAGCCAAGCAAATGTTTACACATAGCATGCTATATAACTAAAACACAACATGTTGGAACGATGTACAAGAAGTTGGTTTCAGAAGTCCTTACAAATTACAATAGAAACATACTCAAATTACAAATTACAACAGAAACATATTCGACTGTGCAACTTCTAGGATTTAAGTTCACATACAAAGTTCATGATGGCTTTGCTTGCTCATTGAAAAACTACCTTATAAAGCATGCACATAAAATCAATAACAAAGTAATAAACTAAATAGGGGAAATGCTTCTGAAACTTTAACGCAAATTGTGCCTTGCAAAGGGAGCGATGGTAGAGAAATCTTAAAATTCAACTATCGCTTACCAAGAGGTAATAGTGCCATTTCTTGTACCGATAGTATATCCATCGCAAAGGAACAAATGTAAAGTAGAAGAAACAATACACATATGGAACATCCTGGGGTCCTAAAATCAATTAAAATTCAAATTATCAAAATTCAACAATCAAATATCTTAATTAATCACCCAAAAAGGGGTAAAATACTACAATACTTACGAGCTCCCAAGAGATAGCAAAATGCACCAAATCCAAGGACACCCACCAAATGTGTAACCTAAATTCCCAACAAAATCAACAAAGGCACAACATTTTAGAACGGACAAATTCAAAAAGTTTTTACCATATTGGTCTCAGATTCTCATCTATTTTAAAAGTAGTTCCCCAAAATTTGATATTGTAAAAAAGTTCTTCAAAGACCCTTAGTAAGAAGAGTTAGTGTCTTTAGTTTAAGTATTTTAATTTAACCCAAAATGAAAGTAACATAGTTTCAATTTTCTTGTTCGCGTTCAGTGTCTTCAGGACACGCCGCGGCAGCAGCCCCCCCCCCCCAGGCTCAACTCTTCGAGAATTATTAGGTTCCGATCACTATCCACTATCCATCTTCTTAGATAACTCAAATCAAAGCCTATTCTTAAAGTCAATAATGTGAAGGACTTGTTGATGCTATTTCCAATAACAGCGACAACAATAGTCAACTTCTCAAAATAATCATTTCCCTTCTTAATATTCATTTTCTTTGAACCAGAAGCGGAACGACACTCATCAATAACTTCCATATCCGACTCTTTTATCATGTCTGTTGGTGCTTTAGCATACTTTTCAGTTGTCTCATCTTTCTAAAAATTATACACAATCTTTCATAGTGCAGGAGAGATTTGCTCCTCCACTTTTCGGCCCCTTGCGTGACTACAATTTTGAAGACAATTACAATAAATTGATAGTTATTGTCTTCAAAATTGTTGTCACACAAGAGGATCGAAAAGTTGAGTAACAAGCCTTTCCTGCACTATGAATAGCTATGTAAATTTTACAAGAAATATAGGACAATCAAAAAGCATGCTAAGGCACCAGTGAACATTATGTTGTGTAAGAGTTAGATGTGACGAATATTAATGATTGTGGTTTTTGTATCTGCCTTTACTGCCTTTGGTTCAAACAAGAAGAAGAAGATTAAGACACAAAATGATGGTTTAGAGGAGTTGACTATCGATGCTACTATTTTTTGTTGATACCATCGAGAAGTCATTAGTCCTTCATACTCTAACTTCAAAAATAGCTTCGATTTTGAGTTACTCAAGATGAGAGATGTTGTTCTTAACGAAGTCATGAAGATAACTAGCCTGACCATTGAAGAAAAAATTGAAGTTTCCTTCGGGAATTATGCCTTGAGTTGTTGATTTTTAGTATAGATATGACTTTTGACACTTCAAAAACTTGCGTCTTTTTGGAATGTGCAATATGCTATGTGTTGTTATTGGTAACTTTTTATTAAGGATATGATCTCTAGCAAATATAGCCGCCCCAAGCCCTAGCTGCAAATACCATTTCCTCCATTATCTTCTCATGGCTTCCTGAATCCCGTTCTTAACTCACTCGCATATCCTCCATTAAAAAAGAGCAATATGCGCAATTATCCAAAAGATGCACATTTTCACGCTCCATAAGTAACATCCTCACCCCCAAAACCATATTCCTATCCTCATCTCAAAGCTTCTAAAAATAGTTTGAGCTTCAATCCAGAGATGGGCTTCGACCCAAAGATGGCTCCACCCAAGAGATTTCTAATACTCTCAAGTGGGAGGCATTTGTATCCCTTCTCTACACCACTGCTCGTAATCCTCAGGTTCTTTTTCCATATGAAGGGTTGATGGGTGCACTAGGCCCACGAGCATATTTTTTGCGAAAATCATTTTTGCTGTGAAAAGAGCAGATATAAGGTCTACCACATTCTACCACAAGCTTGCCTCTTGGGAACTAGCGTTCAAATTCACACCAACATGATGGACTTAATAAACGCATTTGATGATAACATCCCGATTGTGTACATCATCGGAGAGAAATACTAGATCGAGAGCTATCAAGGTCCCTTGTCATTGAAAATTTCACACTACTTGATGACATGATAGGCTTGGACAACAAATTTCAATCAGAGTATTATATTGCGTGTGAACTAAGAGAACCCGTGGTAATGTTCATTAATGGAGAAGTAGCGGCTAGCAATGAAAATTTTTGGATTCTACTTGTTGATGGTTCAAAGGTAGCAAGGCGCTTGACTTACTCCAGAGATGGAGTAATCATCTCTTTTTAAGGAATTGATCAAGCTTTCCTAAACGTCATGGCTCTACCCTACTATGCAAAGGATCCTGTCAAGGCTATGGAGACGTGCGTTTTCGAGGATACACCACATATTGCAATGGCCCTAGCCTATTCTCAAACTAATCTATTGTGGAATGCTTGGAAGCCCATCACAAGACCTTGCTGCTTGCGATTCAACCACACGACAAATTTGTGGCAAATTCAAGCCTCTATGATTTAGCCTCTAATCAAATAGTGAAAATATAGATGTTCAATAGTTTTTTCGATGAAATTCCTACTGCTTTTGGCAAGGACAAGTAGAGAGTCACCCAATTGCTGTTCTGTATCCCGTGGGAACTATTCCAGCCTGAGAGGTGAGGATTATGATATTTCTAGTTAACAAGTTAAGCACTATTTCTAGATGCTTAACTATTGTTAGGTTTTTTTTTTCTTGGTTATGTTCTAAAAAGCATCTTAGGTTGTGTGATGCTTGTTAAATGGTATAGTTTTTTTTTTTTTACTTGTATGGTAAAATCTATCTTGGGCTTTTATTTTGGAGATGCTTTTACTGCTTTTGTTGTTTGAAGTTAAATAGTAGTTGTTTGTCGTGGGTGAAGTAAAAAATATATGATCTTTAGCACTTTTTGGAACCTTTTGCCTAGGATATGCTTTTATGATTTATGTATATAGTACTATACTAGCTATTATGATTTATTAAATTGTTATTGCTCCTATCCCCCTCTTATTTTTTATGTGTAACATGTTTGGATATGTCAATATATTCATGGATACAGGATATTATTTACAAGTTTGTGGACATGTTGCTGTATGGAATTTGAGTGTTATTAATATGGATGATATAATGTTAATCCAGCACAGGTTAGTCCTAATTCCATATTGACATGGGACTGGGATTCGAGCATCATAATCCTAAAGAGTTTAAACAGAGAACCAAATTTTGGATAAGGATTATAAATATCAAACTCACCTCATCCCTGTCCGAATTGAAGTCTCGTTCCCACTCCCAGTCCCATTAGGAACCAAACGACCCAACACTGCCTATGAATATTTTCGTAGTTTAAACCTTGAAATAGTTACGTGTTTATTTCTGGTGGCATTGTTACTTTTGTGATTGTGAACACATTGTGAAGAATAAAAATGAATATGAAATTTTCAACCAGATATGTTTATTGTGATTATGTTTTGAATATTTTACTATGATATTTGTTAGTAACTTAGTCCAACTTATATTGAACTTAAGAATTTTATTAAAATAATTTTTTATGTTTTGAGATTATGTTCCTAATTGTTAAAATTCTATGATATTTGTTAGTAACTTAGTCCAACTTATATTGAACTTAAGAATTTTATTAAAATAATTTTTTATGTCTTGAGATTATGTTCCTAATAGTTAAAATTATTACAGAAAATTCTATATTTCTAAATTAATCCATAAGAAAACATGTAACCAAGATTATGGTTTATGTTAAATGTAGTATAAACTACTGAGAGGCAAACATTAAGTTATACATATCATTATTTTCAACATTTGTATTAGGTCCATTTAGTCCCGCATCGGCTGCGTGGGGAGCTTGATGTGGGTTTATAAGGGATTTGGATTGCCGTCCCTCTAACAACTAACTTTCCACAAATTTCACAAAAACACCACAACAGGCCCTTAATGGCTTTAGGGTTTGTTGCCGGGTTGAAGACAGAGTTACAATAGGAAAAGAGAGAAACTAACTTTCATTACATTTATTTGGGGTTAAAGTAACCACTTTAATCTAGAGTAACTAATTTGGGATAAACCAATGCTTATTTTGTAATTTTTAAGTTTTAGGGATTTGAAGGACCAACATTTCAAAACCCCATTCAAAAAATACCCATCATTTCCAAAAGGAGAAGAAAAAAAAAGTGAAGACCTTGTTGATGAATCTCTCGTGCTCCTCGGCTTGCTTAGCGATCTTAACAGCTTGCTTCGATAGTATCTTCTTCGTCTGAACAGCTTGCTTCGACAAAATCTCCCTCGTTTGAACAACTTTCTAAATAAAGCAACAAAAAAAATTAAAAAATTTGATAAAAATTGGATCTTTTTTTGGGTTTGATTGCGGGAATACCTTTGATCGGTCGGCGATCCTTTGCCTGACCCTTCGAAATGTCTCCCCGTCGTCGACGCTCGCCTCCGCTTCAGACATCTTCAACGTATGTGAGAGAGAGAGAGAGAGGATTTAGAGAGAGATTGGGTGGGGGGGGCTGTAGAAAAAGATTGGATCGTAGAGGGGCTTATTTAATATTTGTTCTTGTGTGCTTTCTTTTTTGGAGCGACGACGGGCTTCTTTGGCAACGGGTAGCACGTGGATATGGAATCCGGATCATTAGATGTGCTTTACTTTATGGTACCACAAAATTTTTTATTTTTATATTAAATATCACATGTTGCATTTTGATAGAAAATATCATAATATCTCTAAAAAATTTGTATGTTACTATCATCGATCATGCAAACGTGAAAATTTTCATCCGAATATATCTTTATTATGCTTAAATGTTAATTTTACGCTAATAACATTTATTAGATTTGCTACTAAATCAATCAGTTTTTTTAAAAACTTATCTTAATCCTACTTGAAAATAGACTTGAGATATTTCTAATAAAAATTTTAACAAATATTAATGGTTAGAAAGTACTAATAAATATCATATAGAAACATTCGAGTGAAAATTTCTACGTTTTCATGACCAATGGCAGTGACGTGCAAATTTTAAAAACTTTATAGTTTTTTTTTTACCAAAATACAATTTACGACATTTAATTGTTAAAACTAGAAATGTTATGATAATTTTGTGCAATTTAGCCTTTACTTATTGTCCTCGTAAAGTTATAAATCTTAATATTACATCTCTATTATCTTAGATCAGTCCTATCATTTTCAATTCTAGTTTACACCTCAACATCTTCCTCTGATGATTTAGATAAAAAGAGTCATTTTTTTAGTTCGATTAATATGGAACCTAAGATGCGGGAATCTAAAAATTAGAGTGATAAACTCATGCATAAACGAAATGCTTAAAATATTGTTAATAGATTCTGAGTATAGTAAATGACACAAAAGAACATAGGTCATATAAAGCCACTTTGACTCTGACCAACATTAAACAGCGTGCTTTAAAGAAATGTTAAATTTTTACAATTCTTTTAATTTGTAGGTAACATAAAAGAGGCCTAGCATTTTTCATTTTGGGCCTTTCTGTTGATTTCCTCGTAAAAGCAACGACTGCAATTCTTTATTTGCCAGGGGCTTAAGTGCGAAATTCAGAATTCTGAAGTCCAAGAAATCGCTCGGCAAGGGTGGCACTGGAGGCAGAGTTCATTTCAGCGCTATGATTGGCATATTTACACGTGTCAGATAACTTAAATTAAGGGTAAATATCAGAAAACCCCCCTCAACTTTAGATTATTATTATAAAACCCCCTTAACTTTTGAAATATGAGAAAAGCCTCTTAAGTATGGTGATCAATTACAAAATCCCTGTTTAACTTTCAGATTTTACCATTAACATCCTTAACTTTGAAATTTTGTCGGGAAAGCCCTCTAAATCAGGATTTTTTGATAAATTTTAAAAGTTAAAGGGAGTTTTCTGCTAACCACTAAACTTAAGGGGATTTTTGATATTTTGAAAGTTAAGCAGTGTTATAGCCGTTTTAGCGATGAAAAATAAATTCCAATCAATTGCAGACAAGTGTCCAACTTTACGCATAATCAAATCAGTGTGTTAAAGATAATCAGAGGCCCAATCCGATCAACTCGGCACGTCGACATCTTGCGAGGACGACTCGAAAGGCGTCACGTGTCGACGACCCGAAAGACGTTACGTGTTGACGACCCAAAAGGTATTACATGTCGTCCATGTTTAATCACTCACTCGATCGACTAATCAGCCAACACTTTGCAAGGACGACTCAAAAGGCGGTACTTCTCGACCACAAGACGAATAGAAAGGCGATGAAATATCTCAAGCCTCGAGCCCCCTCCTATGCACTGGCGACCAATCACCTCATAATAAATACCATTAAATACATTATGGACGCCATCATTTCTCTGCCCCCAATAGTATTTATTACACATCGGACCACGTCAGCACCGCACACCCCCAATCACTTCGCATTGAATACCAAAGTGACATCTCCTCCACTCATCGGCCGACACCTGTAAAGCAGAGACTGATGTGGCCATCATCCCATACTCGGTCAAAATTGTCATTCTACCATTCTACTACCACTATAAATAAGCGTACTATTTTCAACAATAAGGTAAGATCTTTTTCACTACTGACTGTGCTTAAGAACTACTGCAATTCATTTTTACTTTTTGACTCAAGCAACTCACTAACTTGATCGTCGGAGGAATAACCGGAGAACCCAACCCCGTCCTCTTACGATTTTTCTGGTGCCTTACCGTAGGGTTCTTCTTTTCTTCTTCTGAGCAATCATTGTGATTTGTGAGGGTGTAGGGTTAGGGTTTTTAGGGTTGCGGGTTAGGCGAGGGTTAGGGTTTAGGTTTTGGGTTAGGATTAGGGTTAGAGGAGTGTTAGTGAGGGTGGGGTGGCATGATAAATTAGGGTTAGGGTTAAGGTGGAGGGGTGGGCGTGAGGGTTTAGGGTTAGGTTGAGGGGTTGGGGTTGAAGGTGTGAGGGCTGGGTGCTGAAGTGTGAGGGTTAATTGATTAGGGTTCATGGGTTAGGTTTAGGGGTAGGGTGAAGGTGGAGGGTTAGGGTTAGGTTTAGGGTTAGGTGAGGGTGGGGGTGAGGATCGATAATGGGTTAGCGTAACTATTATATCGCTAATTACTCAGAAACTACACACACCGCACACTCATATTTTCGAGCCGTAGAATACCCCGTCCAATAAATACTATATATAATCTCTTTATTTACTTGTCACATATGCGTACAGGATCGTTGGCAGATACGAGGCCTTCTTGTTCGGTCCGATAACTTTTTTGTAAGCGTATGTGAGAGGGGGCTTATATATAAATATTTATTGGATCTGTCCAGTTTGGACGGGTTAGGTATGCAAACATGGCGTGTATATGTATTTACTTGTGTTCTTGTGTACTTTCTTTTCGTCAGAGTTTCGGCGGCGCTTCTGACAGCCGATCACACACACTTGTCCTATAACTTAAAATGATATATGTAGGGATATGCTCACTTCCATTAATTTTTAAATTATAGATGCGGACAGTTCTTGACAAATCGTTCATGAGCATACCACGTGATCGAAGACATCTAGACACCCGGTACAAGGATGGGATAGAAGCTTTCTTAGCCTACTCTAACACAAACCCTCTACGGTCGCTAAGCGGGTTGATTTTCTGTCCTTGTAAGAATTGCAGGAACGGTAAAATGCTCGCTAGGAGTGACGTAAGTTTTCATCTGTCAATCAATGGATTTGATAGCTCTTATGTATTTTGGAGTCATCACGGTGAAGGCGTCCCGGTGATGCAATCAGAGGAAGAATTCACTGAAGTCAGCAATCCGACAGTTGACACGACTGATATGTTAGAAGATATTCTTGCAGCGCCGTCGGTGAGTGATGTCAACACTAATGATATGTTTCAAGATGTAGATCGATTGATGAGACTTGTTGAAGAAAACGAGTCACCGTTATACGAGGGTTGCACTGAGTTCACAAGGCTTTCTTTTATGCTGAGGCTTATTCATATCCAAACACTCAGTGGGATGGTTGTTACACATTTTGAGATGTTATTAGATTTGCTGAGGAAAGTCATTCCAGGCGGCGAGAAAAGCATCCCCGCGACCTATTACGAAGCTCACAAGATTGTTGATACGCTGGGGCTTGATTACAAGAAGATAGACGCCTGTCCTAACGACTGCATCTTGTACAATAAGGGTAATGAAGCTCTGGAGGAATGTCCGACGTGTCATGTATCACATTGGAAAGGAGAAGTTGTAAGCACATCCGAAGGCGGTGCATCCAATAAGCAGAACAGAATCCCTACGAAGGTTCTCCGATATTTTCCAATTATTCCTAGGCTGCAGCGGTTTTATATGTCTGCCGAGCTGGCTGAGAATATGCGATGGCACTCGACTGATCGCAAAGAGGACGGGAAACTAAGACATCCTGCGGACGGTGAGGCATGGAAGCACATTGACCGTATATACCCTGACTTCGGTAAAGAGTCTCATAATATTAGGCTGTGGCTTGCTAGCGACGGATTTAATTTGTTTGGATTAATGAGCTCTGCTTGGTCTACCTGGCCAGTGTTGCTGACACCGTACAACATGCTGCCGTCGATGTGCATGAAGCAACCGTACATGATACTGTCACTTTTGATCCCTGGAAGATATTCTCCTGGAAATGACATCGATGTTTTCCTCCAACCATTAATTGACGACCTGAAGCTTCTCTGGGAAAAAGGTGTCAGTACTTATGATGCTTATGGTAAGGAGTCTTTCTGTATGCGGGCAATGGTCATGTGGACAATTAATGACTTCCCGGCATACGCTAACTTGTCTGGATGGTCGACAAAGGATCAGATTGCTTGTCTGATTTGCATGTCAGACTATGAGGGAAAGTTCCTGAAGTACAGCCATAAGTTTTGTTATTGGCAACACAGAAGATGGTTGCCTACAGGGCACAAGTTCAGAAAGTTAGTAGGAAAGTTCGACGGCAATCCAGAAAGTAGACCGGCACCACCAAGGCTGACCGGAGAAGAAATATTTGAGCTTCTACATCCTTTACCTAGAAAAATATTTGGAAAAAAAAGATTCAACAAAGAAAATCCATTTGGTGTTAGGAGAAAAACATTGAAGCAAAAATGGAAGGGAAAGGGAAAATCAAAAGGAAATAAGCCTCGCAATGTCCAGTCGCATGAGCGTGTCTCAAAAGGCACCGAACTTCCGCATGGATGGTCAAAATTCAGCATATTTTATCAACTGCCATATTGGAAAAGTTTAAAAATACGTCACAACTTGGATGTCATGCACATCGAGAAGAACATATGCGAGAATCTCTTGAACACTTTGTTGCAGGACGGGAAAAAATCGAAAGATGACTTAAGGGCACGTCGAGACCTAGCAGAATTGAACATTCGTCCGGAACTGCAAGCTATAGATAAGGGCGACGGAAAGTTTGAACTCCCAGCCTCCCGTGTCACACTGTCGAAGGATGAGGTCCACAATATGTGTTTATTTCTAAAGTCCGTGAAGACACCGGATGGTTATGCTTCAAACATTTCAGCAAATGTGCATATTAAGGACAGAAAGATTTTGGGACTCAAGACACATGATCATCATATTCTATTACATCAACTTCTCCCGGTTGCGTTGCGACATGCTGACAAGGAACTCGCGATGGTGGTAATAGAATTCTGCGGTTTCTTCAAGCAACTATGCTCTAAGGTGATTGATGTTAGGGAGTTTGAAGAATTAGAGGGACGTGTTGCTAATACACTGTGTAAAATGGAAATACTATTTCCACCATCATTCTTCACGGTCATGGTGCATCTGACAATACATTTAGCATACGAAGCCCGCATCGCAGGACCAGTTCAATATCGCTGGATGTACCCCGTGGAGAGGTATTTATTATTATAATATTCATTTAATATTTGTCAAATTATGTTTCTCAGTTCCATTTTGTCACAAATCATGAAACTATATGCTTGTAGGTATTTGGGTTTCATGAAACAACTGATGCATAATCGTGCACGTCCTGAAGGGTCGATCGCAGAGAACTACATAAGTAACGAGAGTTTGAATTTTATCTCTCGTTACTTGCGGGGTGTGGAGACAAGGCTAAACCGTCCCCAACGAATAATTGACGGTACATTTTACAATGATCGTGGAGAGGACACTAGATTCCCCAGAATGGAGCTAGATCAAGCCCACACATATATCCTGAGCAATGATACTACATTTAATATATACATGGCGTAAGTATTTAATTGTTTGAATCAGATTATATCACCTCATAATAATTATCTCTATTTAACCATTATAAATGCTTCTGGTCTAGGCTTCACATCTGACATGTCCAGACTAATCTTAAATGCAGAACAAAAAATAAGAGAGTTATGGACACACACACTCTAGACAATTCCCTGCATGGCTGAAGGGTGAAGTAAGATCTTTTTACATTTCTGATTCGTATATCAAATATATGTGCCTGCCAACAGATATGTAAACTATTTGCTTCTTTTCTTAAAGGTTGACAAATGGATTACGAATGGGATTAACCTATCTGAGAAAGTTTGTTTATATGCCAGAGGTCCTTCTAATGTGGTTAAGCATTATGGAGGCTACTGTGTCAACGGCTTTAGGTTTAACATCGTCGGTCTCGAAGAGAGACGACAAACGCAAAACAACGGTGTGTTCTGCTCCTTCTCGCAACTGTCATTGTTTGTTGGAAATTTACAGTAAAAAGATAATGAAAGAAAAATTAACTTGTATTCCTCTCAAAATCAATTACAATTTGGATTCCGATTACAAAAGAGAGGAGAATGAATTTGATTCTCCCCTTTATTTAATTCTGGGTTCTTCACGGTGGCGATGAGATGCCTCTCTCGAATGCTCGCGTCGAGTTTGCTTCTCGTTGATGATCCGAACGTCTTGATTCACTGGAACATGATTTTCTCCTCACGATTTAACGCTGTGGAGAACTTGCGTGGCAAGTCTTAAAAAATAACTCTTAACGAGTTAATAACTCAGAGCCAGTTTTAAAAGAACTGGCAGAGCAAGTTGGAAACTCTGGACGAGTTGATCACTCTGAACCAGTTTATCTCTATAAAAGAGTTGATTTAAACCGAAAGTTTGGTTAATAAGCCAAGGATGAAGACGATCATATTGCTGGTCTCCAAAACTCCAACAATTCCCCTCAAAAGCTAGCCGAAGATCTCTTCTTTGCTCCCCCTAAAAAAGAAGGATCCGAACTCAGTTGAGTTTCCCACTATTTATAGGGGATTAAGGGTGGTAACTATCCCCTTAATCCGCTCCTCAATGGGCTGAGTGGGGTGTAACCGCCCCCCTCTTAAACAACTCCCTAAATCGTGGGGAAAACGGTTTTAAAACCGTTCTGTTAATGCTTTGAACGAGTCAAAACACCAATCTGGGCATTCTGGACCTTAACTCTGCGTCTTAGAGATGAGACGCAGAGTTGGGTGCTTGTTGGGAGTTGAAACACACAGGCCGTATGCATTTTAGAGATGAACTCTGCGTTTTAGGCTGAAAACGCAGAGTTGGGCCTGTTTCAGGTTGAAAACGCACAGGTCGTGCTGTTTTAGAGATGAACTCTGCGTTTTAGGCTGAAAACACAGAGTTGAGCCTGTTTTAGGCTGAAAACGCACAGGTCGTGCTGTTTTAGAGATGAACTCTGCGTTTTAGGCTAAAAACACAGAGTTGGGCCTGTTTTAGGCTGAAAACGCACAGTTGGGCCGTTTTAGAGGTGAACTCTGTGTTTTAGGCTAAAAACGCAGAGTTGGGTCGTAACTTTGCGTTTTAGGCTGAAAACGCAGAGTTGGGCCGTAACTCTGCATTTTGATGTTATATCCCAAGGATAACCTCTGTGTTTTGAGGTTATAACGCTGGTTCGACCTGTGCGTTTTGACTCTGTAATGCAAAGGCAAACCTTAGGCGGGCTTGGCGAGCTTCAAGCTAAGTCCAATGTTCTGACGAAGTCCGGTCTTGCAGACGGACTTCAGAACATAAATTGCTGCGAAGAACAGGTCATAACCTTCAAACCGTAAGTCAGAATTGGACGAATTATATATGAAAATCGGCTATCTCGACGAGACGGGGCCATTCGAACCGAGCCGAATGCTTCGGTTCGCTTCCTCCGTTTCACCAAATTCCTTACGGTTTGAGAGACATCTGCATTCTAATATGAAGAGACCGTCAATTTGTAGTCTCTTTTGCTAGAGCTTTGCACAGATCGTCCTCTTGTAATCTTCGTCTTGGCTCCTTAAAAATATGAGAGTCGTCAGATTGTAACTCCCGATGTTGATTGTGAAGGCTGTTGAATTAGAGCTTTCATCAGTTGTCGTGAAGATCGTCAGATTGTAGCCTTCTACGTGAAAGTCCTCAAATTATAGCCTTCTGGAAGTCGTCAGATTGTAACTTCTATCATCGGTGTTTGATGGGGATCAACTATCTATTGTGATTTTTAGACAGCCTACAGAACCCCCTCCAAAGTTTTCGAAAGTTCGCGGTTGACTGGGACGAATTTTCGGAATACTTTGGATCTCAATTCTGATCTTGGAGCTGTTGATTTCTTGTCACAAAGGAGTTGTTCTCTGCACTCGCTTCGAAGGCAGCTTGGTTGAAGGGTTTTTCCACGTAGGACCTGTGTGAAGGTATGCGCCATAATCTTACTTCTGGAATGTGGGGGTGGACCCTGCATTTTAAACTTGAGATGCGGGTTTCACCCTTGCATGTTAAATTTGGAACACGGGTGTGATCTCGGTGTTCGGTTTTTGCATCGCGGGTCTGATCTTAATGTTTTGACTTAAGACATGGAAGTGGCTTCCGTACATTTTTGACTAAGTCTTTGAGACTTGTCTTTGGCGCATCTGTTTTAAGTCTCGACTCACATCCATTAAGCTGATGGGCCTGCAAACGTGCGTAGGATTTTTGGCAAACCCTCAGCCATCAACGGATTTGATAAGCCTTTACCGACTACCGTTTGAGTCGGGCTAGCATGTGGATTGTCTAAGTCCGTTCCACATGTAACGTTATGCTAAGAGAATGAACTCTCTTAGTCTTGATGCTATGATTTTGAATACATAGACTTTGTCATTTTGACGGGAAAAGACTAACCGGCAACGCGTGTTAGGCGCAGACTTATCTCTATTTAGGGATCGAGATAAAGTCCCCCATGCGTGTAAGGCATAGATTTTGGCGTTATTAATAACAACCTGCTACGATATTGAATACGTAGGCTTTGCCATTATTACGGGAATAGGCTACCCGGCAGCATGTGTTAGATACAGATTTATCTCTAATTAGGGATCGAGATAAAGTCCCTCATACGTGAAAGGTATGGATTTTGATGTCCTTTTCACGGTAAAAGACTAACCGGCAACATGTGTTAGACATTGACTTATCCCTACTTAGGATTCAGGATAAAATTCCCTATGCGTGTAAGGCATGGATTTTGGCGTTATTAATAACGACCTGCTACGATATTGAATACGTAGGCTTTGCTATTATTGCGGGGATATGCTACCCAGCAGCATGTGTTAGATGCAGACTTATCTCTAATTAGGGATCGAGATAAAGTCCCCCATGCGTGAAGGTTGGTACTACGATGTTGAATACGTAGACTTGGTCATTTTCGCGGGAACGAACCACCCGGCGGCATGTGTTAGATGCAGGCTTATCTCTGTTTAGGGGTCGAGATAGATTCCCCCAGGCATGAATCCTGGTGTCTTTTTCACGGCGAAAGATTAACCGGCAACGCGTGTTAGACGTAGACTTATCTCTAATTAGGGATCGAGATAAAGTCCCCCATGCGTGAAGACATGGATTTTTTGGTGTCGTTTCTTCCTTTGTGACAAGATTTGTGTTGCGATTGGAGCAACTTTGGGGACTTATCATCCTATTGACGAGGATTGATAAGTGAATTTGTCAGATGTGTATTGTTAACGTGACAAGATTTGTGTTGCGATTAGAGCAACTTTGGGGACTTATCATCCTATTGACGAGGATTGATAAGTGGGTTTTGTCAGAGGTGTATTGTTAACGTGACAAGAATTTGGAGTGATGCAAACTGAATGCATACTCTGTGGGGATGATGATCGTCAGAAGTGTAATGTTAACTCGACGATGTGAAAGATTCGTTACTCTTAATCCAATGCATTCCAAGTAATCAACCCCCAGTCTTGATTAAGACTTAGCAGGGGAAGAAAAAGAGGTAGACAAGGCACATCACCTAGTGGGGCACTATCCATGAAGTCGGAATCAGAGGTAACTGTTAACGTGATAGTTGTTGGACCCGCCATCCTACTGAAGAGGATTGACTTCAGTGGTTGACAAAGGTACTCTATTGAACATGACAACTCATAGAATTTATTATTTATAATCCAAAGAACTACAAATAAACCAACCCTCAGTCTTGAACAAGTGTAGGGGGAAAAGGGTTGACATGGCACATCACCTAGTGGGCCACTATCCATTGAATTTGACTATCAGAGGTAATTGTTAATGTGATAGTTATTGGAGACCCGGCATCCTACTGAAGAGGATTAGCCAGAGGTAATTGTTAATGTGATAGTTATTGGAGACCCGGCATCCTACTGAAGAGGATTAGCTTCAGTGGCCGTAGTATCTTCCCCTTCCCGGCATCCTACTGAAGAGGATTAGCTTCAGTGGCCGTAGTATCTTCCCCTTCTGACTGAGGGGATTGGGCTTGGTCTGATTGCTCTGGAGAAGGTTGGGCTTGGTTCGATTGCTCAGGTTGATCCTGCCTACTTTGTTCTTCAGCTTTGATCCTGACAATGATTTTTTGAGCATGCTCGCCTTGAGAGATTAGTTGTCTCCAGGAATAGCATTCTACAACTCCTATTCGGGCTAGGAGGTCGGTTTGTAAGTTGTGTCGACAGGTTTGTACTAGGGTAGACTGTGTCATACCTGTCGGACATCGCAGAGCCATATTTCGAAACCTTTTGACGAAGGCTTTGACTGATTCCCTCTTCTTCTGCTTAGTAGTGAGAAGGGTATGGATGGAGACTTCTGTATCCTCTTCAAAGAATCTTGATAGGAAGAGTCTCTCTAGATCCGCCCACTTTTGGATACAGCCCGCAGGCAGTTTATTGAACCATTCAAAGGCAACTCCCTTGAGGGTGCCAATGAACAATCGAACCAGTATGGCATCGTTTGATATTACATTTCCAGTCTGTGACTTAAAATGATAAATATGTTGGTTCGGTGATCCCGTGCCGTCAAAAGTTTAAAGCGTCGGGACCTCGAACTTTGGAGGATAAGGGGCGGCATCATATTCGGCAGGATAGGGCTTGATAACTCCCTCATCTTGGAGCTCGCTTCTGTTAGCAATGGCTTTGAGGCGGGCTTCCAATTCTTCCATTTTGGCAGACTGAAGATTCTGCTCGTTCTCAGTCTCTCTTCCTTCATTAGAGGAAGATTCCAGGCTGTGGGCTTCTTGGTCAGAAGCCGCATCATCAACCACTTTTTCCTTCCCTTTGCTTGTGTGAGGTCGGGATGAAGATGCTTTTTCTTTCCGGGAAGATTCTTGCCTAAGCGGCAAATCTGTCTCCTGAGATTTGGTCTTGTCTGCGACGATTTGAGTCAGCATGGCCATGAGTTCATTGATGGCCTCCTGCTGAGATTTGAGCATGGCCTCCTGTTCATCAAGTCTCTTTGAAAGATCTTCAGAATGTTTTGCCATGTGGGCGAAGCTCTCATGCCCAACGAAAGAGCTTGATGATTGGGACTCCGCAATGGCTGAGTGTTCGTCATCGGAATTAGTTCCCCTGGCTAAACTCTGATAGTTGACAGGGGGAATGACTCATGTTCGAGTCCGAGTACGTTGGTAGATTCCTTCAAACTCGTTAGTGATTTCTCTGACGCTTGGAGAACGATCTGTCTCTGACTCGTCAGAACTAAGGGTTGATGATCTCCCTCTACCAACCATGTTAGAAGTGACTCCAAGGTATTCATCCTCTAAAGTCTTCTTCCTGTGAGGATTTCGTCGAATATTGAGCAAAACGACATTCGTCGGATGGTTGAACATCGACAACAATTCCCGCAAGTCAGAGACTTGGGATGAACCTCTCACGGAGCGTGAGGGTAAAGATGGAACCCCCTGTCCGTTAAAGGATGGGACTGGTTCTTGGTAAACATGAATTTTAAATCCATGTTGATCATTTTGAACACGACGAATCACATCATGTTCCAAAGAAGGAACACGAGGGTCGTGTTTAGCGTGATTAACGCAAGACCAAAGTCTGCGTTTTGCTAGTGAAACGCAGTCCTGCGATCTTCGTTCGAATTCTAAAATGCACTCCTGAGAGTTGCGTTCAGTTTGTGAAACGCACTCCTGAGAGTTGCGTTTTGGTTCTGGGATGCACTCTTGAGAGTTGCGTTCAACCAGATCAATGCAGGTTAGATGTCTGCGTTTAAATGATAGAACGCACTCCTGAGAGTTGCGTTTGGGTTCTGAAACACACTCCTGAGAGTTGCGTTCTGCCAAATCAACGCAGTTTTGAGGTCTGCGTTTTGATGTTGAAACGTGCCTCTGAAGGCTACGTTTTGATTGCACAACGTACCACTGAGGGTTGCGGAGCAATCTCGGCTAAAGGAGAGAGATTCCTTCGGCGTAGGAGCAACAATTGGAGCTTTAGTCTCCTTGAAGACTTTGTGGATCTTGCGCATAGCCTTGGGGCTAAGGGATCCAGAGGAGAGGGCCTCCTCGTACTTGGCTTGATTAAACTCGATAATCAGAGTTTCAACGGTCGTTCCAGTGAGATGAACGTCGGATTGCACCACCACTTCTTTGTCAGAGAAGCTAATCCCCAGCAGAGTCGCCATCTTTTGTTTGTTGGAAATTTGCAGTAAAAAGGTAATGAAAGAAAAATTAACTTGTATTCCTCTCAAAATCAATTACAATTTGGATTCCGATTACAAAAGAGAGGAGAATGAATTTGATTCTCCCTTTTGTTTAATTTTGGGTTCTTCACGGTGGCGATGAGATGCCTCCCTCGAATGCTCGCGTCGAGTTTGCTTCTCGTTGACGATCCGAACATCTTGATTCACTGGAACGTGATTTTCTCCTCACGATTTGACGCTGTGGAGAACTTGCGTGGCAAGTCTTAAAAAATAACTCTTAACGAGTTAATAACTCAGAGCCAGTTTTAAAAGAACTGGCAGAGCAAGTTGGAAACTCTGGACGAGTTGATCACTCTGAACCAGTTTATCTCTATGAAAGAGTTGATTTAAACCGAAAGTTCGGTTAATAAGCCAAGGATGACGAAGATCCTGTTGCTGGTCTCCAAAACTCCAACAATTCCCCTCAAAAGCTAGCCGAATATCTCTTCTTTGCTCCCCCCCCCCAAAAAAAAGAAGGATCCGAACTCAGTTGAGTTTCCCACTATTTATAGGGGATTAAGGGTGGTAACTACCCCCTTAATCCGCTCCTCAATGGGCTGAGTGGGGTGTAACCGCCCCCCTCTTAAACAGCTCCCTAAATCGTGGGGAAAATGGTTTTGAAACCGTTCTGTTAATACTTTGAACGAGTCAAAACGCCAATCTGGGCGTTCTGGACCTTAACTCTGCGTCTTAGAGATGAGACGCAAAGTTGGGTGTTTGTTGGGAGTTGAAACGCATAGGCCGTATGCGTTTTAGAGATGAACTCTGCGTTTTAGGCTGAAAACGCAGAGTTGGGCCTGTTTCAGGTTGAAAACGCACAGGTCGTGCTGTTTTAGAGATAAACTCTGCGTTTTAGGCTGAAAACGCAGAGTTGAGCCTGTTTCAGGCTGAAAACGCACAGGTCGTACTGTTTTAGAGATGAACTCTGCGTTTTAGGCTAAAAACACAGGGTTGAGCCTGTTTTAGGCTGAAAACGCACAGTTAGGTCGTTTTAGAGGTGAACTCTGCGTTTTAGGCTGAAAACGCAGAGTTGGGCCGTAACTCTGCGTTTTAGGCTGAAAACGCAGAGTTGGGCCATAACTCTGCGTTTTGATGTTATATCCCAAGGATAACCTCTGCGTTTTGAGGTTATAACGCTGGTTCGACTTGTGCGTTTTGACTCTGTAATGCAGAGGCGAACCTTAGGCGGGCTTGGCGAGCTTCAAGCTAAGTCTAATGTTCTGACGAAGTCCGGTCTTACAGACGGACTTCAGAATATAAATTGCTGCGAAGAACAGGTCATAACCTTCAAACCGTAAGTCAGAATTGGACGAATTATATATGAAAATCGGCTATCTCGACAAGACGGGGCCATTCGAACCGAGCCGAATGCTTCGGTTCGCTTCCTCCGTTTCACCAAATTCCTTACGGTTTGAGAGACATCTGCATTCTAATATGAAGAGACCGTCAATTTGTAGTCTCTTTTGCTAGAGCTTTGCACAGATCGTCCTCTTGTAATCTTCGTCTTGGCTCCTTAAAAATATGAGAGTCGTTAGATTGTAACTCCCGATATTGATTGTGAAGGCTGTTGAATTAGAGCTTTCATCAGTTGTCGTGAAGGTCGTCAGATTGTAGCCTTCTACGTGAAAGTTCTCAAATTGTAGCCTTCTGGAAGTCGTCGGATTGTAACTTCCATCATCGGTATTTGATGGGAGATCAACTATCTATTGTGATTTTTAGACAGCCTATAGTCATACGCTAGTACAAAAGATCTAAATCCGATACAAGGGGAAATCTATTGCTACGGTCAGGTAGAAGACATCGTGGAGATTTTGTTATGTACTAGACCAGATATCGCTTATTCACTTAGTTTGGTAAGTAGATACCAATCTGATCATGGAGACGAGCACTGGAAAGCGGTCAAGAATATACTTAAGTACCTTAAAAGGACTAGAGTTATTTTTGATATACGGTAAAAGTGACCTCCGAATGGAGGCTTTTTCCGACTCAAGCTTTCAGAGCGATATCGATGATAGTAAGTGGTATGAACAGAAAAAGGCGAAGGATGACTACGGTTACACAATCGTTAATCTTAACAAGGAAATATATTAGTCTGAAAAATACATATTAGCTGCTCACGCCAAACAGTGCTTTTATGTTAAAGATATAATGAAAAATGACGAATGGGTTATCCTTAAGAATCAGCCTGGAGCCTACATTCATGAAGTTGTGACGATGAGGAGGTTATCTTGGCCGACGAAATAGCCGAGGAGTTTTCATTGACACAAAATAATAATCTGGACGATGAAATTGCACTAGCGTGCCCTGATGTACCTGCGATTATATGTGAGCCAAGGCGTAAAGGTAAAAAACCTGTCCACAGCGGAGTCGATAAAACTATAAGAACAGTCCTTTCGTTGGCATGCACACGGTCACGGGCTATCCGCACACGATCGCGGAGTAGAGCCTCAACATCATCAGTTTGACTGGTTATCATGTATCACGATGTGTCATGTATTATATTATTACCTTTATATTATCTGGTTGACTGGTTATCATGTGGATGTGTCATGTATTATATTATTACCTTTATATTATCTGGTTGACTGGTTATCATGTGGAATGGGCAATGTATTATATTATTTGGTTATCATGTATCACGGTGTGTCATGTATGTATTACATTATTGCCTTTGTATTATCTGTTTAACTGGACATCATGTACACGCGATTCTGTTGCCATGTGCTATTTTATTAATTATTTGCATTATATACTTTTGTTGGATATTCATTATGTTTTCAAAGTATAGATGACAAAAGGATTTCGTAAGAAAGCGCTTAAGAGATTATTTGGTAGACATTCTGGAGGTGACGCACATGCCTCTACGTCAGGTATTTTTATTTATTTGTTATATCTGTACATTTCTATAAACTATTAGCATGAGCCTAATATTTTTTTAACATTTACTACACAGGAGGAGGAGATGCTACACATGACTCGCAACCACAGGACACATCACGCGGAGATGCTCCACATGATGTGGAGACACAGGCTGATCCTACACAGCATGCGGAGATACCACCGCCACCGCATGCAGATGTATTGGAGGAGAGGAGATTTGAGCTGTATAGCGTAGCTTTAGAAGCTGCGGCACTACCGCCAGATTCTATTACGGATCAGCGAGTCCACGGTCCGGCCAAGGTGAGGGGTGATTGGGATTCTTATCATGCTATGCGCCCTATCGCGCAGCAAAGGTACGAACAAGCAAAGCGTAGATGCCTCGAGCTGAAAGGTATGAATAAATTGTTATAGTTTATCGGTTATTATTTTAATTTTTTTTGCAAATATAGATTGATTCATTGTTTCATTCGATTCTTTGTTTCGCAGGTACCGGGCGACCTCCTAGACGCGGCTGCAATGCTACCAAGGAAACGAACCTCATCCCCGATATTAATCAGAGGGCTGTGATCCGATGGGAAAACGGAGTGCCTGTCGGGGCCTTTGCCAATGCTTTCAACAATTTCCTTGCCGCTTTAGCCAGGAGACACGATTTCTTTAACATTTTTTGACATGGAAATCACAACGGATTGATGCGCTCGTGGCTTGTTGGAGATATATATGTGTGAGTCATTTATTTTAATTTTCATCATTATTAGTTATTAGTTTATTATTATGTTTAATACACAGATTTGTATCTATTTTTTCTTTATATGCTGAAGCGATTTTTCTATCTTGACGATAATATTTGTGCCTGGACGTACTGCTTCGGGAAAATCAATGTATCGTTCAAGAGATGGTGGTTTGAGATAAAGAAAAAATATTTTATCCAAATAACAGAAGATTGGGAGCGATTCTGGCATCTTGACGAGCGTGTGGATGGAGTAGATTTTTTTACACTTTGCGATTACTGGGACACGGCTGAAATTCAGGTATTATTGAAGTATATATTTTTAATTTATTGTTTGAATTTCTATATTGTTTTGAATTGATATTGTTTTGCAGGCTCAAGCTGAAATAGCAAGGAGGAATCGCAACGCGCCTTGCAGTTACGAGCATCACGGGGGCTCCAGGACATTCAGCCAGCATTATCATCAATTAGAGCTTGAGGTATATAATATATTAGCTTTTACGTTGAGTATAATTTATGTGTTATAGGTTAATGATATATTTGAATAAAATAGGGAAGGGGAGATCTCAGACATTTTGCAGATCGTATTCTGACTTCCTGGAGCCTGAATTATGCCAATGAAGAGAAGAAAGCAAAGAATAAGGATCTGGCTGTAAGTAGCAGTTCATTTATATATTCAATTTCATATCAATGCATCATTATTAAGTCGACTTGCCCGGGTTGTTTTGATATATCGCAGGAGAAATTACATGCCAAGGTACAGGAGCAATTGACTCAGTCTCAGGTCTGTTCTAACACTCCTGCCCGGCTAAGTAGAGAGGATGAGGACTCCATCATCGAGACGGTCATTGGACCTAGTAGGAAGAACAGATATCGGTGGAGAGGATCCGAGCAGAGGCCGCACGAGTCTAGTAGCACCTACGAGTCTGTAGCACCACAAGGAACACCAGGAAGCAGTTCATATCAAGACTCGATGGAGCAGCGATTAAAAGCGATTGAAGATTGGCAGTCGTAGCAAACAACATATCAGCGGGCTCTAGAGGAAGAACAGAGGCGCCGGGAGCATACCGTATTGGAGTTCACACAATTCATTTCGACTCTGCCTCAGGAGGCTCAGGAGGCATATAGGAGACGGTTTTTGTCGTCACAGGTAATATATATACTTTGCTTTTTTTTAATTAGATGATATCGTACATACTGATACACACTGATACAAACTGTTACATACAAACTCTAACTCAAACCCTAACACAAACCTCAAAATATATACTTATAATGTTTTTATGTGATGGTGATGTTGATGGTGTATGCATATGTAGTGTTGGTGGTATTGGTTGATGGGTTGGTTGGTTGTGGTGTTGTATAGTGGTGGTCGTTATGTGATTGGTTTGTGAGGGGTTTTGTCGTGGTGGGGGGGGGAATGGGGATTGGGTGTTGATGGTGGTGATGGTAGTGATGGAGGGGGAGGGGGTGTGTAGAGTATGATTGGTTGGTGGGTGGGGGCTTTGATCGTGGTTGAGGATGAGGAGTGGGGATTTTGTTGTGGTGGTGGTTGAGGGGGAGGGGTAGGGCGAGGGGGAGTGTTGTTGGTTGGTGGGTGAGGGTGAGGATTTGTGGTGGTGGTGTTGTGTTGTGGTGTGATGTGTGGTGATGTGTTGTGCAGTGTAGTGTTGTGTTGAGTTGTGATGGTGTAGTGTTGTTGTGTTGTGGTGTTGTGGTGTTGTGTTGTGATGGTATAGTGTTGTTGTGTTGTGGTGTTGTGGTGTTGTGTTGTGATGTTATGGTGTTGTGGTGTTGTGTTGTGATGTTGTGGTGTTGTGTTGTAGTATATTTATATTTGTACTCTTATTACACACACTTGTTAACATTTAATTTATATTTACAGGCCGGGACTTCTTCACAAGGTGCAGCCGGGGGTAGTCATAATGTGGCTGGGGGTGAGGGTGAGGATGATGATGATGATCAGGAGGATTGATTGTCCTTAACATAACTTTGAAAACAATTTCTTGTGTTGTATAAACAATATTTATTATGTACCTGTCGAGAAACTTTTACTTGCTTTTATTTAATTAAATGTGTGATATATGCGTGAGATGTGATATTTGCGTAAGATTGAAGCTTTCTTCTGCTGATTGAACAAGTTTTTAAAAATTATTATTGATATTGTACAGGGTATTTTCAATTTTCAAAATTTTTTCCAAATTTTTTTTAAAAAAATTTTAGCGACGGAAAATCCGTTGCTAAAAATAATTTTAGCAACGGAAATTCCGTCACTAAAGTACTATTTAGCGACGGAAAACATGCACGAAGTCACATCTGTACAATTTCAAAAAACAATAGCGACGGATTTTCCATCGCCAAAAATATATTAGCGACGGAAAATCCGTCGCTAAAGAAATATTAGCGACAGAATATCCGTCGCTATTGTTTTTTTAATTTTTTTTAAAATAGCGACCAATATTCAGTCGCTAATAAACCGTCGCTAAACTTTAGCGACGGAATTTCCGTCGCCAAAAGTCTTTTTAGGCACCCCTTTTATAGCGTCGAAACTTTAGTGACGGAATTTTAATTTTTCTGTCGCTAAAAGTTTTAGCGACGGAAAAACAACTTATAGCGACGGATTTGTCCGTCGCTAAAAGTTGAAAATCCAGCAGTGAAGGACCATAAGAAAAGAAAGAGTTGGGCGGCCAAATGTAGTGCGACCTTTAAAGATCTCAATATGTACTTAAGCAATAAGTTGTTGCTGAGTCAACCTAGAGAAGGAAAGACGTTGTATCTATACTTAGCCGTCTCTCCCGAAGCCGTTAGCCCTGTCCTGGTTCGTGAGGAGGATAACACCCAGAAGCCAGAGTATTATGTTAGTCGAATATTAAAAGTCGGAGAACTCAACTACTCTCTAATAGAGAAGGCTGCCTTCGTCGTCATTATCATAACCAGGAGGCTCCACCCTTACTTTTAAGCACATTTCATAATCGTTCGAATAAGCTGTAGGCTGTCTAAAAATCACAACAGATAGCCAATCCCCATCAAACACCGATGATGGAAGTTACAATCTGACGACTTCCAGAAGGTTACAATTTGAAGACTTTCACATAGATCGAGGAAGGTTACAATCTGACGACCTTCACAACAACTAATAAAAGTTCTAATTCAACAGCCTTCACAATCAACATCGGGAGTTATAATCTGATGACTCTCATATTTTCAAGGAGCCAAGACGAAGGTTACAAGGTGACAACCTTTGCAACGCTCTAGCGAAAGAGACTACAAATTGACGGTCCCTTCATATTAAAACGCAGATATCTCTCAAACCGTGAGGAATTTGGCAAAACTGGCGGAGCAAACCAAACCCACTGGGGTTGGTTTGGTCAGCCCCATCTCGTCGAGATAGCCGATTTTCATATATAATTCGTCCAATTCCGACTTACGGTTTGAAAGTTATGACCTGTTCTTCACAGCAAGTTATGTTCTGAAGTCCGTCTGCAAGACTGGACTTCGTCTGAACATTGGACTTAGCCTGAAGCTCGCCGAGCCCGCCTGAGACTCACCTCTGCATCCAAGATTCAAAACACAGAGGTTATGCCCGCATTCTGAATTCAAAACGCAGAGGTCATGCCCGCGTTCTAAACTCAAAACACAGAGGTCGTGACCACATTTGAGATTCAAAACGCAGAGGTCATGACTGCGTTCCAGATTCAAAACGCAGAGGTCGTGGCTGCGTTCCAAACTCAAAACACAGAGGTCGTGGCTGCGTTCCAAACTCGAAATGCAGAGGCCGTGGCTACATTCCAGAGTCAAAACGCAGAGTTCGTGGACTTAAAGCGCAGAGTCCATGCAGAACCCAACTCTGCGTCTCAGGTCCAAAACGCAGAGTTCATCTCTGTGTTCTAACTCTGCGTCTCAGGTCTAAAACACAGAGTTCATCTCTGTGTTCCAACTCTGCATCTCAGGTCTAAAACACAGAGTTCATCTCTGTGTCCCAACTCCGCGTTTCATATTTACAACGCATCGCGGCCTGTGCGTTCATCCACCCAACATAGGCCCAACTCTGCGTTTTTAGTCTAAAATGTAGAGTTCGGGCCCAGAACGCCATTTTTAGCGTTTGACTCGTTCAAACACGAACCGAACAGTTCCAAGAACCATTTCCCCCCCATGATTTGAGGGATTTCCGCCTCACTTAGGAGAAGATTAAGGGGGTAGTTACCACCCTTAATCCCCTATAAATACCAGAAACTCAATTGAGTTAGGGGATCGGCTTTTTGCATCAAAAACAGATCGCAAAAAGAGAGATCGGAAACCTCTTGAGCAGATCATCTTCGGATCTTAGGGATTTCTCGGATCTGGAGATCAGAAAAGGGGGGTCTTCACTCAATCTCTGAAGCATTCCTTGGAGCTTTCATCCCTGGCTTATTAACCGATTTTCAGTTCAAATCAACTCTGTTACAGAGTTTAAACTCGTTCTGAGTTTCTAAACTCGATCTGAGTTATCAACTCGTCCAGAGTTTCAAACTTGCTTTGCAAGTCCTCCACAATATCAAATCGTGAGGAGAAGACCACGTTCCAGTGAATCAAGACGTTCAGATCGTCAACGGAGAGCAAACTCGATGCGAGCATTCGAGGGAGGCACTACATCGCTACTGTGAAGAACCCAGTTTTAAACAAAGGGGAGAGTCAAATTCATTCTCCTCTCTTTTGTAATCAGGAAATCCAATTGTAATCAAAATCGAAAGAGTTGTAATCATTCTTTTTTTAAGTAGTTAGAGAGAATAAATCAAATACGATTCTTTCATTATTTTTCTTATTTCAAATTTTCCAACAAACAAAGGATGGTAACTCTGCTGGGGACTAGCTTCTCTAATGAAGAAGTGGTGGTGCAATCCGACGTCAACCTTACTAGAACAACGGTCGAAACTCTCGTGGTAGAGTTTGATCAAGCCAAGTTTGAGAAGGCCCTCTCCTCTGGATCCCTTAGCCCCAAGACTATGCGCAAGATCCACAAAGTTTCCGAGGAGACTAAAGCTCCAGTTGTGGCCAACTCATCTAAAGACTATCTCCCATGGGGGTTGCACTGTTCATACAGTCCCCTCTCTAAAGGAGAAGACTCGACTTCGACACAACTCCAAAAAAGCCAATCCTCCAATCAACGCGAACTCCACGTTTGCGAGCCTCAACATGAGCTCTGCATAAGCCAAGCTAAACGCAACCCTCAGGTGTGCGTTTCCCAGATAGAATGCAACCTTCAGAGGCATGTTCCAACATCAAAACGCAGACCTCAAAACTGTATTGATTTGGCTAAACGCAGCCCTCAGGTGTGTGTTTCCCAGATAGAACGCATCCTTCAGAGGCGCGTTCCAATATCAAAACGCAGACCTCAAAACTGCGTTGATCTAGCTGAACGTAACTCTCATGAGTGCGTCCCAGAACCAAAACGCAACTCTCAGGAGTGCGTTTCACAAACTGAACGCAACTCTCAGGAGTGCGTTTCAGAATCCGAACGCAGATCGCAGTGTTTGCGGAGAAAGTTGCTGTTTTCATTGCGGTCTTGCGTTAATCAAGCTAAACACGACCCTCGTGTTCCTTCTTTGGAACACGATGTGATTCGTCGTGTTAAAAATGATCAACATGGATTTAAATTCCATGTTTACCAAGAACCAGTCCCATCCTTTAACGGACAGGGGGTTCCATCTCTACCCTCACGCTCTGTGAGAGGTGCCAAGGAGACTAAAGCTCCAAAGGTTGCTCCTATGCCAAAGGAAACCCTCTCCTTTAGTCGCCGAGATTACTCGAGCAGCCCTACCTCTAAAGGAGTGGGGCGAGATAATTGCTCTTCTTAAGATTATCACAACGGGATAATCTTAAGGAACGGGGTACGGGTGATGTAGATCTGACGAATCTCTCTCTCTTGCGTTGAAGAACTGGATCCGATCTCTCCTCCTCCTCTCTAAAATCCGTGCACCTTCAGTCTTCAATCCGGCAGGGCTTCGCCTAATCTCCAAAATTCCAGATCTGAAAAAATAAGGCCTAAGGCTTGTATTTATAGGCATGAGGGGTTGCGGAACGGTTAAAACCGCTTTAGGGGGTCAAATCTGCGTTGGGACACCCTAGGGGTGTCTTGGCCTGGCCGAGACACCCTTGGGGTGTCTTGACTTGGCCGAGACACCGTAGGTGCCTCGGTTCAGCTCTGAGACGTTTTCGATGCCCGTTTGACCGTTTTCACTGTAACTTCTTCGTCTGAACCCAGATTTGAGTGATTCCAAATGCGTTGGAAAGCCGACAAGGAGTTCTATCAGCTCCAATGGTTGGATTATCTGTTGAATGAATGAGAAACGAAGGGCGTTGTTCCTTTTGTAAACACCGCGGGGCTCTCGATTAGCCCGTACCTTCGTTATTCCGAAATTCTGTCAGCTCACGTAACTTCTGTGAACCGGATAGTGATGTTCACCATCATTCCTTAACACTGAGCTGTTCGTAGAGACCTATAGGCAATTTTCGATGCCTACAGATACCCCCTCCAAAGCGTTCCGGACTCGTTTCTTTTATAGAAGAGGCTGGAATACTTTGGATGTAATTGGTCTAGCCTCCAGTCGGCGTAAAGGACCTGTAATTAGCTTCAACCCTTGACTCCTTCGATTTTCGGTCTATCCAATGCTTTGACGAATAGCCGAAGTTCTTCCGGCGCTGCGTTTATCGCTTGGCCGTCATCGGAGTCTCGAGTCTATAACTGATGAATTGAGTTTAGCTCGTGTCATTGAGTTGACTTTGAACTACCTCCGTCACATTGTGTTGACTTAGGGTTTCAGATCACCGTATGTTGACTTTTTGTCGCAACGTGTTGACTGGAGTTGACCTAGGGCTACGCGTTGACCGGCGTTGACCCTAGGGTTTCGAGCGTCGAACTTTGACTTTTTGGTCACAACGCGTTGACTGGCATTGACCTAGGGTTACGCGTTGACCGGCGTTGACCCTAGGATTTCGAGCGTTGAACTTTGACTTTTTGGTCGCAACGCGTTGACTGGCGTTGACCTAGGGTTACACGTTGATCGGCGTTGACCCTAGGGTTTCGAATGTCGAATGTTGACTTTTTGTCGCAACGCGTTAACTGGCGTTGACCTAGGGTTACGCGTTGACCGGCGTTGACCTTAGGGTTTCGAACGTCGAATGTTGACTTTTTGTCGCAACGCGTTGACTGGCGTTGACCTAGGGTTACGCGTTGACCGGCGTTGACCCTAGGGTTTCGAACGTCGAACGTTGACACAGTTTATACTCGTACGTTTACTGGAGTATACACAGTTTAAGCTCTTAAGGTATTAGAGCATGGCGGTCCCAAGTTTCGGGGTTGCAGGACCAACTGTTAAAGCTGATTCATCTACATTTGTGGATCTTATTTTAATGTTGTTGGATAATCGAGTCACGAGACCAACTAACAGAGCTGATGCATCAATGACTCGCACTTATAGAATTTTTGGCAAATTCTCAGCCATCAACGGGTTTGATGAGCCTTTACCGACTACCGTTTGAGTCGGGCTAGCATGCAGATTGTTTAGATCCGTTCTGCACATAACGTTGTGCTAAAAGAGTTAACTCTTTTAGTGCTACGACATTGAATACGTAGACTTCGTCTTTCTCACGGGAATAGACTACCCGGCAACGCGTGTTAGGCGCTGACTTATCCTTACTTAGGATTCAGGATAAAAATCCCCAGACTCGGATTCTGGTGTCTTCTTCAATCGGTAAAAGACTAAACCGGCAACGCGTGTTAGGCGTTGACTCATCCCTCCTTAGGCTTCGGGATGAAATTCCCCAGACTGGAATTCTGGTGTCTTCTTCAATCGGTAAAAGACTAAACCGGCAACGCGTGTTAGGCGTTGACTTATCCCTACTTAGGCTTCGGGATAAAATTCCCCAGACTGGAATTCTGGTGTCTTCTTCAATCGGTAAAAGACTAAACCGGCAACGCGTGTTAGGCGTTGACTTATCCCTACTCAGGCTTCGGGATAAAATTCCCCGTGCATCGAGTGCCCGGATTTGACAATCGTGTCTTTTCTAAAAGCAAAGACAGATTGAGTGTCTTTTTCAATCGGTGAAAGACTAAACCGGCAACGCGTGTTAGGCGTTGGCTTATCCCTGCTTAGGCTTCGGGATAAAATTCCCCATGCATAAAAGGCATGGATTTTAGGAGTTGAAAAAGGTGGTGTCTTCTCTTGGGGCAAAGACAAACCCGAAATGGGAAAGGAAGAATTTTATATTCTATCTCCCGACACTGAGGAAGAAGAATTTTATATTCTATCTTCAGCTGGAAAGGAGACTCGAGGTGGGATCTCCACTCCTAGAATCCAAAAAGGTGAAACTAAGAGTGGGATCTCCACTCCGAGAATCGACGAGATTTGGATAACCCTAACTGTCGGAAGGTTTGATTACCGAACTAAAGATAAATTTCTTGTTTATCGAGAGTGAATTGTGGTCTTGGTCCTAACTGTAGGAATGTTTGACCAAACAGGGGTTTGAGATGACCCTAACTGTAGGAAGGTTTGATCACTCGAATTGAAAGTGGACCTCTCGTTCATGGAAGGAATCGAGAAGGGGATTCTGGCTTTGGCCCTAACTTTTATAGGTTTGACCAAGGAGGCGGTGGAAGTAGGAGTACAAATCACATCGAGAGTGTTGACTCATACAAATCACAGTGGGGTTTAGTGTTTATCACTTTGTTTGTAATGATCGGGTTATCCCTAAGAGAATTACATATAGTATTTTTAAGGAATCGAGAGGGGACTTTGGTTGTGACCCTAACTATAGGAAGGTTTGACCAGGTAAACAGTGAGAGTAGGAGTACAAATCACATCGAGAGTGTTGACTCATACAAATCACAGTGGGGTTTAGTGTTTATCACTTTGTTTGTAATGATTGGGTTATCCTTAAGAAAATTACATATAGTATTCTTCTGGGAACTTCCCGTTACATGAATCATCCACCCCCAGTTTCTTCGCGAAACTGGGTTTATCATTGCATTTGGTCACATGATCGGGTTATCCTTAAGAATATTACATATAAAAATTCTCCAGGAACTTCCCGTCAACGGTAGGAAACAGTTTAGACTCATATACCTATTGGAGTATCAGGGAACAGTTTAACCTCATATACCGATTGGAGGATTGAGAAGCAGTTTATACTCGTATACTTGTCAGAGTGTTGAGAAGCAGTTTATACTCGTATACTCTTCGAAGTGTTACATTCTTATTTGGCTTATCCTAGTGTTATGACGCCGGCTTCAACCAAGGTTTGGATGCTATTCTTTAAAGTGGACCTCTCGTTCATGGAAGGAATCGAGAGGGGATTCTGGCTTTGGCCCTAACTTTTATAGGTTTGACTAAGGAGGTAGTGGAAGTGGGGGGTCTGAGACGATCTTACCTTTTATAGGCTTGATCGCTCAATTTAAAAGCGGACCTCTCGTTCATGGAAGGAATCGAGAGGGGACTTTAGTTGTGGCCCTAACTATAAGAAGGTTTGACCAGGTAGACAGTGAGAGTAGGAGTACAAATCACATCGAGAGTGTTGACTCATACAAATCACAGTGGGGTTTAGTGTTTATCACTTTGTTTGTAATGATCGGGTTATCCCTAAGAGAATTACATATAGTATTTTTCAGGGAACTTCCCGTTTCATGAATCATCCACCCCCAGTTTCTTCGCGAAACTGGGTGTAACGAGGAGTACGTTATCCTCAATCGCATGTTCAGGTTATCCTTGAGAATATATGATTCTCTAGGAACTTCCCGTTACATAAATCGTCCACCCCCAGCTTCCTCTGCGGAACTGGTTCGGATATTATTCTCGGTTACCTGACCGGGTTATCCTTAAGAATATTAGCGTAATATCCTCCAGGAACTTCCCGTCAACAGTGGGAAACAGTTTAGACTCATATACCTATTGGAGTATGTAGGGAGCAGTTTAACCTCATGCACCTGTTGGAGGATTGAGAAGCAGTTTATACTCGTATGAGGAACATGCTCTCCAGGTCCTCCCAGCTGTTGATGCTTCCGGGCTTGAGGCGGCGGTACCAATCGAAGGCGGGCCCGCGAAGGGTGCCAACAAATGACCAGACCATCAGAGGCTCGTTGCCAGAGATCACTCCCAAATGGGACTTGAAATAGATCAGGTGCTGAGTGGGGGAACCTTTCCCGTCGAACGGCGTGAAGTTGATCAGGTTGAATTTCGCCGGGTACGGGATCGAATCCCACTCTTTTGGGTAAGGACATGGAATGTCGGTCTTCTTCACCTCTCGAGCAGACATCAGGGCGTCAATTTTTCTTTCGAGATCCTTCATCTTTTCGGCCTCATCTATATCCTGTTTTGGACAATTTTCGAGAGGAATAATACGGCCACCCCCAGTGTTATCATCATTGGTGGGTCCACCCCCAGCGTCGTTATTTTTAGTGGGGCCACCCCCAGTATTTTTGGGCGGTGCGTCGGCCATGATGATTTCGTCCACTTCCGGATCGCTGTCAACTACGGCGTTCTGGGTGCGACGACTGGATTCAACTAGCTGATTTGACAAAGCTCGGATCTGTTGGTCGTGCATTTGTCTCATCTCCTGCATAGCCATTTCCATTTCGATTTTGAATGCTTCTTTCTGCTTGGCTAGAGCATCCTCAATGATTTTGGCTATTTGCTCGGTGTTGATCATGAACACTTCTCGAGCTTGTCCTATACTAGACGTTGTATCGTCGGAGGCGAGTGCGGAATAAGAATCTGAGAGTTCGTCATCGGAATGGATTCCTTCATGGATCCCATGGTAATCGTTATATCCGACGGCTTCTAGCTGAAGCTGAGCTATTCCCGAATTGACTCTGCTTCCTGGAGAGAAATTAGGGTCGGAACCACTTGAAACAATTGGAGATTTTCCCTTGTTGACCATGTTGATGGTAACTTCTGGGAATTCATCATCTCGAGCAACCGATCCTCTTTGGTGGAAACGCCCTGATTTGGGTTTCGTCGTTTCATCGGAGATTCTCTCGAGTATCGAGACCCTCTGTGGAGCGGTCTTGGGGCAGCTACACGCTGATAATACTGCCCTGATAATTTTACTACACGGACAGTGAGAGTCCGCTTCCCGGGTACTTCTCTTTCGAGATTTATTCGTACCCCCAGCCTGATAGTACAACTCATCGACGTTGCGGTCAGAGCAACCTATCGGCTGTTTACATGAATTCTCAGGTCTAATGCATTCTTCTGTCCGACGCGTTTTCCTCTGAGTAAACATTGCTCTGTGCATGCTACGGGAGTTCACACGTTTGGAATCACACCTTTTGTGAGGGTGGAAACCTTAACGGCGTCATGATTTTCTGCACGCACCGCCAAGCGGGTCGTGCAGAATCAATTTGTTAGGAGGTCGCCGTACGACCCCCAGTCGGATGTTTTGGTCGAAAGCTCTTCAACGATCATCAGTTGCCTTAACAAGCGCTTTTCTCGATTCTCGGTAGGGGCACCGATACGATCCTTCAGAGGATTCCTAAACTTGAGGACATCCACGCTGCGGTGGGGCTTTAATGGAGGTTCAGGATCTGATGTTGACAAAGGCTGAAGAGCAACGTCGCCTGCTTTTGCCTTAGGCGCTGATTTGGCTTTTAGCACCCAAACTTGTTTGGATCTCGGCGATCTCTTAACTGCCTCTTCCTTTTGCATTTCTTGTGCTTTTCGCACAAGGGTCCGGGCATGCACAAGCAAGGTGCGGCGCTTCTGGATTCGCTCCTCGAGAGTAGAACGGGTTCTTTGGACACGAACTCATCCGTTAATTGGAGATCGAGAGGAGGATTCCGATGCTGGTCGTGGCGACAGATTAGCCACTTGGCGCTTTCTGAGCTCCAGATCTGCTTGGTAATGGAGACCATCCATCTGATCCAAAGCCTTGGCGAATTGGCGCGCGAGGCGTTGTCGTTTCCTTTGACGTGCTCTCTTTGATAGAGTTGGCGCGCCTTCAGCAGTCGACTCCTTAATCGTGAAGGAGTTCAGATCTGCAAATTTGGCTTCATTGAACGCCGGTGGATCATTGCAAGGTGCAACAGCAACAGCGGCGGAGAGATCGTCTTCTTGGATCTTCAGATCTGAAGACCAGCAGATCTTTCTGGAGGAGGAGGCACTCCTGCACTTGCCAGGAGAGGCGGATCTGAAGGAGGAGGCACTCCTATGCTTGCCAGGAGAGGCGGATCTGGAGGAGGAGGAGGAGGAGGAGACGTACTCCTCGAACTTTTGCTGGTCGAATTCATATTCGACCTCTTCGAGCACCGGGATCTTGATCGTCGGCTGCGGCACGACAGCTTCGGCAGCGAAGCTGTTGGCTCCCACTGTGGTCGTCAGTTTGTTTGCGGAGAAAGTTGTTGTTTTCATTGCTATCGAATCTATTACAACTTTAGTCGTTACAATAAACTCGAATGAAATAAAAAAAATTGATCTTTTTATAAGATCTCCTTACACAATGAAAAAAAAAAGTTTACAACTTTATCAAACAAACGCAGAGATCGTTCATCGGTCTTCTGCTTGCGTGAGATCTTTGCCTGTGCCGGGGTTTATCCGTGGACCACCGTCGATCAGATCTGATTGCTGAAAAATCGGGCAGAGCTTCGTCTATCCGCGAAGGGATCGAGAAATCGTAGCTCTTATCTCGGCGAAGCGAGATAATCACTCTTCTTAAGATTACCACAACGGAATAATCTTAAGGAACAAACCCGGGGAACTGCAGATCTGAAGAATCTCTCTCTCTTGCGTTGAAGAACTCGATCCGATCTCTCCTCCTCCTCTCTAAAATCCGTGCACCTTCAGTCTTCAATCCGGCAGGGCTTCGCCTAATCTCTAAAATTCCAGATCTCCAAAAAATGAGGCCTAAGGCTTGTATTTATAGGCTTGAGGGGTTGCGTTAAAGAACTGGATCCGATCTCTCCTCCTCCTCTCTAAAATCCGTGCACCTTCAGTCTTCAATCCGGCAGGGCTTCGCCTAATCTCCAAAATTCCAGATCTGAAAAAATGAGGCCTAAGGCTTGTATTTATAGGCATGAGGGGTTGCGGAGCGGTTAAAACCGCTTTAGGGGGTCAAATCTGCGTTGGGACACCCTAGGGGTGTCTTGGCCTGGCCGAGACACCCTTGGGGTGTCTTGGCCTGGCCGAGACACCCTTGGGGTGTCTTGACTTGGCCGAGACACCGTAGGTGCCTCGGTTCAGCTCTGAGACGTTTTCGATGCCCGTTTGACCGTTTTCGCTGTAACTTCTTCGTCTGAACCCGGATTTGAGTGATTCCAAATGCGTTGGAAAGCCGACAAGGAGTTCTATCAGCTCCAATGGTTGGATCATCTATTGAATGAATGAGACATGAAGGGTGTTGTTCCTTTTGTAAACACCGCTGGGCTCTCGATTAGCCCGTACCTTCGTTATTCCGAAATTCTGTCGGCTCACGTAGTTCGTCGATTCACTTCAAGCATTCACTGACATCAATCGAACTCCTGTGAACTGGATAGTGACGTTCACCATCATTCCTTAACACTGAGCTGTTTGTAGAGACCTATAGGCAATTTTCGATGCCTACACGCAGGACTGCGTTTCACTAGCAAAACGCAAACTTTGGTCTTGCGTTAATCACGCTAAACACGACCCTCGTGTTCCTTCTTTAGAACATGATATGATTCGTCGTGTTCAAAATGATCAACATGGATTTAAAATTCATGTTTACCAAGAACCAGTCCCATCCTTTAACGGACAGGGGGTTCCATCTTTACCCTCACGCTCCGTGAGAGGTTCATCCCAAGTCTCTAACTTGCGGGAATTGCTGTCGATGTTCAACCAACCGACGAACGTCGTTTTGCTCAATATTCGACGACATCCTCACAGGAAGAAGACTTTAGAGGATGAATACCTTAGAGTCACTTCTAACATGGTTGGCAGAGGGGGATCATCAATCCCTAGTTCTGATGAGTCGGAGACAGATCGTTCTCCAAGCGTTAGAAAATCGCTAACGAGTTTGAAGGAATCTACCAACGCACTCGGACGCGAACAGGAGCCATTCCCCCTGTCAACTATCAGAGGTTAGTCAGAAGAACTAATTTCGATGATGAACACTCAGTCATTGCAGAGTCTCAATCATCAAGCTCTTTTGTTGAATATGAGAGCTTTGCTTATATGACGGGAAACTATGAAGATCTCGCGAAGAGACTTGACGAGCAGGAGGCCATGCTCAAATCTCAACAGGAGGCCATCAATGAACTCATGGCCCTGTTGACTCAAATCGTCGCAGACAAGGCCAAATCTCAGGAGATAGATTCGCCACCTAGGCAAGAATCTTCCCGGAGAGGAAAAGCGTCTTCATCCCGACTTCACACAAGCAAAAGGAAGGAAAAATTGGTTGATGGTGCTGCTTCTGATCAAGAAGCCCACAACCTAGAATCTTTCTCTGATGAAGCAAAAGAGACTGAGAATGAGCAGAATCTTCAGTCTGCCAAAATGGAAGAATTGGAAGCCCGCCTTAACACCATTGCTAACAGAAGCGAGCTCCAAGACAAGGGAGTTGTCAGGCCCTATCCCGTCGAATGGGATGCAGCCCCTTATCCTCCAAAATTTGAAGTTCCGACGCTACAAACTTTTGACGGCACGGGATCACCGAACCAACATATTTATCATTTCAAGTCACAGACTGGGAATGTGATATCAAATAAAGCCATACTAGCTCGATTGTTTATTGGCACCCTTAAGGGAGTTGCTTTTGAATGGTTCAGGAAACTGTCTGCGGGTTGTATCCAAAAGTGGGCGGATCTAGAGGGACTCTTCCTGTCAAGATTCTTTGAAGAGGATACAGAAGTCTCCATCCATACCCTTCTCGCCACTAAGCAGAAGAAGAGGGAGTATGTCAAAGCCTTCGTCAAAAGGTTTCGAAACATGACTCTGCGATGTCCGATAGGTATATATGACACAGTCTACCTTAGTGGAGACCTGTCGACACAACTTGCAGACCGACCTTCTAGCACAAATGAGGGTTACAGAATACCGTTCTTGGAGATAACTAATATCTCAAGGAGAACTGGCTCAAAAGATTATTGCCAGGATCAGAGCTGAAGAATAAAGTAGGCATGATCAACCTGAGCGATCGGACCAAGCCCAATCTTCTCCTGAGCAGTCGGACCAAGCTCACTCTTCTCAGTAAGAACCAGAAGATACTACGGCCGCTGAAACCAATCCTTTTCAGTAGGATGGTAGATCCAACAACTATCACGTTAACAATTACCTCTGATAGTCAAACTTGTTGGATAGTAGCCCACTAGGCGATATGCCATGTCAACCCTTTTTCCCTCTTACGCTTGTTCAAGACTGGAGGTTGGTTTATTTGTAGTTCATTGGATTATGAATAATAAAATTTCTGAGTTGTCACGTTCAATAAAATACCTCTATCAACCACGAAATTTGTCAAAACTATCAAGTTAACAATACACCTCTGATAATCCATTTTCTCCAAATTCCCCTACCAATCCTCTTCAGTAGGATAACAGGTCTATCAAAACTATCACGTTAACATTTACCTCTGATAGTCTATCAATCTGCCAATCCTCTTTAATAGGATGGCAGGTCTATCAAAACTATCACGTTAACATTTACCTCTGATAGTCTATCAATCTGCCAATCCTCTTCAACAGGATGATAAGTTCCCTAAAGTTTCTCCAATCGTAACACAAATCCTGTCACGTTAATATCACACCTCTGACAACCAATCAACTTATTAATCCTCTTTAATAGGATGATAAGTCCACAAAGTTGCTCCAATCGTAACATAAATCCTGTCACGTTAACACTAAACCTCTGACAAAATTAACTTATCAATCCTCTTCAATAGGATGATAAGTCCTCAAAGTTGCTCCAATCGCAACACAAATCCTATCACGTTAACATCACACCTCTGACAATCAGCTTATCAATCCTCTTCAACAGGATGATAAGTCCCCTAAAGTTGCTCCAATCGCAACACAAATCCTGTCACGTTAACACCACACCTCTGACAATCAGCTTATCAATCCTCTTCAACCGGATGATAAGTCCCCAAGGTTGCTCCGATCGTAACAAATTCTTGTCACGTTAACACCACACCTCTGACAATCAGCTTATCAATCCTCTTCAACAGGATGATAAGTCCCCAAAGTTGCTCCGATCGTAACAAATTCTTATCACGTTAATATCACACCTCTGACAAAATCCACTTATCGACTCTATTCAATAGAGCGATAGGTCCACAAACCCGTCAAGTTAACACCACACCTCTGACGAAAAAATCCACTTATTGACTCTCTTCAATAGAGAGATAGGTCCACAAACCCGTCAAGTTAACACCACACTATAGGTGTAAATTTGGATTTCCCGAAAACAGGGAGTTTCGTTTGTATTGATAAGAAAGCTTATTACAAACTAATGAATCGAAATTACAACAGAAGCAGAGGGAATGCCCTCTTTGTTTTGTGTGGGGACTTTAGGTGGCTACAGGATGCTTCGCTCGATGCTTGTGTCGAGTCTTCTTCCCTTGGACCGTTTGACTGAGGTTGCTGGAGAGCTTCAGTACGCAGTAGAAGCTCGAGTCGATGGAGTTCGGGTCTGCTTAGTTCGCCGGCGATCAGAGCTCAGAACTAGGCAGTGGTGTTGTGATGCAAGGATAATGCAACACAACGGCTCGGTCTCAATCGTATCGAGGATTGAGAGCTAGTGGTTCAATTAGCTGATTCAACTATGAGCGAATCGCTTGCACGGTTAAACAGCTGAATCTTTTCTTCTTGACTTGGAAGGAAAGCTGAACTGAACTTGAACCGAGTTTGAACCTCCCCTTCTTCGTGGCTGGAAGAAGTTCCTAAATAGCGGAGAAGCGGCGCGGTCGCTCCTTGAATCATAGGATGTGACCATATCCTGTTGAGAGATGTCTTGCCGCCTCTCGGTACTATGAATAGTCATTCGAGGGATTATGCTTTATGTCGTGTCACATAGAATGGGAAGGCCCATCCTTGTATGTGAGGCAACGGCCGCCCACTATTCGAGTGGATTTGACCAGCATTAATGAACCGCATTTATGAGTTCGTAGATTGATTTAGCGTCTATCCGATCATTCGTACTGTGTGTGGCCGTTCGGCGTGCTTGGAGCATGGTGCCTTCTCCTTTCCGATCAGGAGAGACGATGAAGTAGGTGTACGGTACTTGAGTGGGACTGGCTAACTTGCCGAGTGCCGGCGGATCCAGCTCTCGACCTGGATGGGTGAGGTGAACCGCATTTATGAATGTTCAGGTGGATCTGACACCTGTCCGATCACTCGTACCGTGAATGGCTACTCGACGGTCCTGGAGTACTGTGCTCTCTCCCCTCTCAGGTCGAGAGGGATGGGAAAGCCTGCGCCGGTACATGGGGTAGTGTATACCCAGCTGTACTGACAGCCTTGAGATTTGCAGGCGGATTCGACTTTGGACTCGAGCAGGCGAGTTGTGTAAAAGGTGAAATTCTGCTATCTCCTGTTGATTCTAACTCATGCAGGCGAGTTGATCACTCAGGTGAATTTCCTGCAAGCCCACAGAGGTATTTTTTACCGTCTACAAGACCCCCTTCAAAGTTTTCGGACCTAAACCGACTTGCGTATGGTCTGGAATACTTTGAATGTAGAAGTTTTTGACGAGACAAGTACATTTGGTTTCACTTAGGATTTTTAGCAAACCCTCATCTATCAACGGGTTTGATATGCCTTTACCGATTATTGTTTGAATCGGGCTATCCATACTATTCCCCTCAGTATGATGAGTTGTCGA
The DNA here is from genome assembly GCF_001876935.1 of Asparagus officinalis. Classification (NCBI taxonomy): domain Eukaryota; kingdom Viridiplantae; phylum Streptophyta; class Magnoliopsida; order Asparagales; family Asparagaceae; genus Asparagus; species Asparagus officinalis. The sequence goes on along the minus strand of NW_017972950.1, from coordinate 17,013 downwards.
GTAGTTTCTCTTAGACTTGATGCTAAGATTTCTACTCTAAACCTCAGCCATTCGAGGCGTGGGTTTTAACGAGGTCATCTCGTAGGTGGTTCCAAGTTTTAGGCGAGTCGTGTTATTTGTCGTTTGTCTTTAAGGGTGAATGAGCCGTTCAGGCGAAGTTGAGTTTTCGCGGGCGAGACCCTTCCTTTCGGGCGAGACTAGGTTCAGCGTGGGTGAGCCACACGTCCACTGGTGGGCTTCGTGCTTCCCAGCTAAGACGGCGTGGTTCCGTCACGTCGCGCTCTAACGTGAGCTTCGTGCGCCTCGTCTGGATCGTGACCGTAGCTTTCGAACCTGGCCGTTGGATACAACCGTCAATTTTGACTTGGGTCCTAGGTTTTCGATCGGCCCGTTCCCCGTCTTGACGTGGCACTTCGAAATATCGGGGGCAATCTGGGCCGTTGATTTCGATCGTGGTCACGCCTCTTGTCCGCCGGTGTTTCGCTTTTTGAGGGCGATCGTGGCCACGTTGGCACCTCCTCCTTTAAATAGGCTGTTCCCTTTCTTTGAGAGTTACCGTGCTCAAGAAAATCTCAAAAAAATTCTAGGGAGAGAGAGTTCCGGCTTAATTCCTCCAATGCCGCTGAGATCTAAGAAGTGCGCTCCGAAAGGAGGAGGCCCGGGCGTTATTCCGACCGCCTCGCCACCATCGCACCCGCCCGCATACCTGAGACGCACTTGGGTAAGTCTAGAGGCTCATCTGACGACCTTGCGTAGGTTACAGACGTCGGGTTGGGAGGATGAGCCTCGTTTATCTTCCCTAGATTTGGTTATCTTTGGCAGCTTCCCCGACTTAGGGCAAAGCCGGCCCCTTTTTGGGCGGATTTTGTATTCACTCATAGGGGACGATTTCTGCCTCTACAGGCGAAATCGACTTTTGTTGGGTAGAGGCGAATTCGTTCTTGATAGGCGAGTTCGACCTTTTCTCTGGTAAAAGGGGAGCGTTGTTTTCGCTTTCCGACAAGCGAATTCGCCCGTTTTTACTTGATTGACGGATTTATCCTTAGGGCGGATCCTATCCTGACTCTTGGGTTTTTTTCTTGCAGCGACCTTTTCTAACGAAGCCCTTCCGAAGGGCGTGGCCATCGGTCTCGCCGCGCCTCCTCGATTTCCTTCTTTGGATCTGATGCCCTCATTCGCTGCTGATAAGCCCTATAGCTTGATGAAGAGGGTTACAGACGGTCATCATTTGACATTACGTGAGTTGACGACCGATGCGACACTGACAGATGATGCCAGGACGGAGCTGTCGAAGCCCCAGTTCTTCTTCGGCGATGCTATGAGTGATCCTTCCGTTCTGCTACTCAAGGAGCACAGGTGGTTCCGCACAGTGGAAGGGACTCACTATTACCTCCCCAGCATGCCGAGGGGGTTCTCGATCGTCGAGCTACGGTCTCTTGCGGTTCCCCAAGTGATGAATTAGGATTTGACCCCAACTCAGGACGGGGTCACTTGTGGCGTCTTTACTGGCTCCACGGCTGGGTATGGAGTGGAGAGTTCTTGTAAGCGCGTGACGGGTCTGCGCCCTGGCCTACCGTCCAACGAGCCGCCGGCAGGAGAGACGACGGCGGTCGCAGAGACGTTCCGCCATCGCTTCTTCCGAGTTGGCGGGAGATTTCCCCCAAAAGACTTTAGAGCCCCGGGGTAGGTATATTCTGCGCCTGGCAGCGACACTTGGTGGTCCAAGATCACTGACTATGTCCTGGCTGAGAATTCTGACCTTAAGAATTCGGAGTTGTATGTGGCCATTCGAGCCACTCGACATGGTTTGAGGATTAATGCTTCTCAGTTCCACAGCATCTTGGAACTGTATTGTGCGGAAAGTGGCACATTCTTCACCCCCAACGGCGAACTTGGCATAACTCACCATGAGATGTATGACGTCCTACGAAGAGTACGTCCCAGGCCAAGAGGAGATCGACCAGCTTTCTGACTTTTCCCCTTTGGTAGTGGAAACTCTGTGGGAGTTGCTCTGCCATTACCACATCTGCCTCAGTACCTTAGGGGCTGCGGATCACAAGGGGAAGAAGAAGAGGACTCCGGGGATCAGCCACAAGAATTGGGCTGACTATCTGTTCCCGGGGAACAATGTCAAAGGGAAGCCTGCTCTTCCTCTAGGCGAGTGTGACCAGGCTGAGGTGGAAAGGAGGATGGCCGAAGAGGGAGCCACAGTAGTTCTTGAACGTGACGAGGGCGGATTCAAATCCGGAACGGTCCTCCACTCGTTTCACCACCAGGCCAAGTCTCCTATATCTGGGAAGGCCTTGCTTGCAGAGTATCTCATGTTGTGGCTAAAGAGGTGCGTAATCCCCACTCACTATTTTGAGGCTATTCCCGTAGAGGTCGTATATCCTGCGGTTTGTTTAGCCCACGGGAAGTCCTATTCCCTGGTATCGGCGATGATAGCGTGTATCCACCGGGGGCTCCGCACCCTGACGGCCTAATTCTGTCGCGTATAGACTATCGATGAGGGGGACGGAGAGGTCATCAGGACCCCTAACCCTAGGGTGGGGCTGCCATACACCTACTTGATGGCGTGGTTTGTATACCACTGTGAATGTTTGATGAGCGCCCCCGTGACTCTTCAAGGAGACAGGTTTGTTCCGTTCCTTGAGCATTTGGAGAAGTGCTCTTGGAAGTGTAGAGACATTCCCGATGCGCGGAAGACGCTCTCTCACTTTGTCCAATATAATTTTCGTCGCTTCTTCCCCTACTTCAGTGGAGGAAGATACGGCGAGTCTCTTAGGGATGTGCCGACGGCGGACCATCACACGGCTCTTCCTTGTGGTGCTTTCCGATGGTTGGTAAACATTCGGCCGGGGTATCACATCCTACGCACAGGTTCTGTGTGCTACCTCGAGCCGTATATCCCTTGCAGGTTTGCCCGCCAGTTCGGGTATGACCAATTGTACGTGGGCAATGCCAATCCCCATCTGCACTTCGAAGGAGGGCTGGTGGATGGAGCTCGGGGATGGTTCTGGACTCATGCCGGTGGTACTCATGCCCGCTTTGAGCTACCCGTGAAGGACCGTGATTTGAATCACACTCTCCTGTACTGCTGGTGGTATCGGGGTGCTAGCGCTAATCCCGAAGGCTTCTGGTTTCAGGGTTCGTGTTTAGCGGAACAAGGGCGTCCCCCCATAAGGCCTCTCCATTCTTCGAGACAGAGGGGTCGCCAAACTGCTAAGGAGTGGTTTTTGGAGGACCCAGCTGAGGACGCTAAGGGCGGCGACGTGGGTCTAGACGAATCTGAGGTGCCTGAGGTCCGAGCTCCCCCTCCTGGTCTTTCGTTGGACCCCCAGAGTGAGCGGGGAGAATCTGACGAGCTAACCCAGGCGGGCGAGCGGCTGGAGCGAGCCCGGAGCGCGATAGCGGGGCGGATGGGAATGCCCCTTCTATCTCCGAGTAGTTCGCTGCTCTCCAAGCGGCAGCGGGAGATGATGGCGGAGGGTTCCAGAGTGGAAGCGGCTAAGAAGGCCCGTCGCGAGGAAACTGTGGAGGCCGCCAGAGTGACGGAGGGTCAGGATGATGATGCCTCTGGGGCTGGAGCTGTTCGGTCTACCTCTTCTGCCGCATCGAAGGCGGATCTTGTGACTTCGAAGGACACTCCCTCTCCACCTGGTGTGGGGCCATAGGCGGGGATCTCAGCGACTCCTACGCCCGCACCCGGAGGTAATAATTTTTGGTACTCTTGGGTACAAGGCCGGATTCTGTATCTTCTGACACTTGTGTCTAATTTGTGCAGGTGCAGCTGAGAGTGTGATCTCTATTCCTTCTGACGAAGAGGGGGAGACCGGAGATGGAAAAGAGCCTAGTGATTCAGGTAAGCATAGGCTTAAATGTTGTTGATCTTCCTGAGCCGAAGGGGCGTTTGTTAATCTTTTCTTTCGCATCCGCAGTCGGCCCTTCTCATGAAGCTACTAGCAAGGAGGATCCTTTTTCTTGAGAGGGTCATTCAGGCGGAGAGATGGGCGGATCAGAGGCGGATGATGACGTCTCAATTCATGAGGCGCTGTCCAGTGAGGAAGAGGCGTTGGCTCCTAAGGACGGGTCCGACCAACAAGAGGAAACCTCCATTCCCGCGGGAGCACTGATTGGTGGGGAACCCTTGTCGCAAGAACTTCCGACTCAGAGGAGGACTCCCACTCGGTTGGTGGCTGCTTCCTCTTCTGTAGTGGTTAGCGACGCCACGACTGGTGGCCCTACCGGCTTCGGCGTCGCCCACCCCCGTTTCCGCGGTTATGACCACCAGCACTTCAATCGTAACCTCGTCTTTGGCGGAGGGGGTTGCCCTTTCTCCCTTGGAACGTTTGCGGAAGAGGAGCACGGCACGAGCCCTAGTTTACTTTGAAGACACCTTGGCTGACTGCATCAGACTCGTCCTAGAGGATAATTGTTCTTTCGAGGAGTTCAAGGAGGACCTCGATCACAACATTTTCTTCTTAATCAAGAGGCTGGGCGCCACCGTGGCGACACCGTACTTTTCCCGTTTGAAAGAAGTGGAAGAGGTTGCTTAGCGGTTGCTCACCCTTCATGCGCAGAGTTCCATAATTGTTGATCTCGCCTCCGACAAAGTCCGAGCGGCAGTGGAAGACCGCGATCGCCGCCTGAATGAGACTATGTCGTTGGAGACAAAGTTGGCCGTAGAATTGGAGCAGGCTAAGGCTGAGGATGCACGAGTGGCTCTTGAGCAGCAGACAGCTGATAACCGTCTTTCTCGCCTATCCTCCGAGATAGAGGAACTGAACTGAGTTATAGCTGACGCACAGGCCTCTTTGGTCATTCGAGAGAAGGCTCGCGAGCAAACGGCGAAGGAGTTGGAGGACATTGAGTCTCGTCGGCAATTGGTCGCTAATTCTGTCGAGGAGAAGGATCGAGCTCTCAAGGAGGCTAAAGATACCGTTCAGGACTTAGTCTCGCGTACCGAGGAAGATCTTCGCCGAGAGATCCTGAAGAGACTTGAACTTCGCCTAGCCGGAGAGATTCGTGAGGCGGAATTGCGGTTGAAGGCTTTGTAATTTACCTTTAATTCCCCGTTGTAATAGGATTCCCTTATGAATGAAATTATCCTTTCGTTCTTGGTCACTATTACTTCTGTGCATGCTCCATTTAACATGTGTTAACTAGAGTGTTAGTTGTGAGGGGTGGTTTTCAGCTGTCGGCGAATTTCGGCCGTAAGCTTGTCTCCTCTGCGAGCGGATTTCGTCCGCAGGCGGATTTAGAATTGACTCAAGTTCCAGAGGGGCAATCGGTTTTGACCCGCGGGAATCTCAGCGGTGAATTCGCCATCAGGTAGGCTCCGATTTCGGTGGGCCACGCATCGGTTTATGCTTACGTCAGCCAAGAAGACGTGGGTACGTCGCTTCGCATTGAATGCGGCGCAGTGGGGCTCTTCGTTCATCGCATCCGATTAGGGCCGTTGTTGAAGATCGTGTCTAAAAACCGTCGGATCTTGGCTGTCCAGGTAAGATCCGATTTGTTCGGCCTTACCCTTCAACTGTTTTAGCCTCGAGCGGTCCAATCGAGTATTGAGTAACCGTCTAGGACTCTTAGAGTATTTAACGCCCTTACCCTCTGTTAAGAGGATCTACAGGTTCTTTCATTGTCTTCCCCAGAGGAAACCCAAATTTTCCCTTCATCGTACCCCTGATGGCACCGAAGATAAAGCGAGTCGCTTCTAAGTAAAGGAAGGAGGCGTCTCCTTCGGGCGCCGCCGAGGCCGCCACGGCCGAAGGTATCTTGCTCTCACGTGGGTTGAACAGGTATTCTTCCTCTGACTCCTCTCCGTGTTGTTGTTGTGTTTTACAGATCGAGGGGAGGCGCCGACCGCCGAGGAGCATGCGGCCGAGCCTATCCTGATTTCGGACGACGAATCTGAAGGTCCTGCGACCTCCGCCGCCTCAGGTTCTGCTCCCCAGCCGGGAGCCGAACCTTGTCTCGAGATTCCACCCATTACGACGCTCGCTCCGGGCCAAGAGCCTGCTCCATCCGAGTCCTTGCCCTGGCAGGCTCGCGTCGAAGAGTTTGAGAACGCTGTGAGACAGGTGATTTCCCTCGTCAACCTTGGCATGGGCAGCTTTGACGGCTTCAGGCAATCCTTACTGGATCGTGTGGTCGACTTTCGGTGGTCGGGCAAGAATCGGCTTGCTACACGTTGTATGCAGGAGCTTCGTCTTTTGGAGTCGCGCATGATAAGGCTAGAGACATTGCTGCGGGAAGGTCCGGAAGCCGACATGGAGTCTTTTTTGGAGTCGCGCATGATAAGGCTAGAGACATTGCTGCGGGAAGGTCCGGAAGCCGACATGGAGTCTTTCCTGGTTCATGTCAGGCGTCAGGAAGCCTGGGAATAGGAGGTCCACTCCAAAGAAATAGCAGATTTGGAGTCCACCGTCAATTTCTGGGTGGGTCAGCAACATTTGTTGGAGGAGCAAATCATCGACCTCAATCGCACTATAGCTTGCCTGAGGGCCGAATTGGGACAGGCGGAGGCAAATTTGAAGGGGCTCCAATCTGACGTTGTAAAGGTCAGTAAGAACGCTGAGGCGGAAACTCGAAGCCTCCAAGCCTTGCGCCAAAAGGATGCTGCTGCAGGGTCGAGCCGCGAAGACCGGATTCGGAAGGCTGCTGAAGCCAAAGCTCGGGAAGACCACGCGAGAAAGGTGGCGGCGGCCAAAGAAGAGCTCTCCACTTTTAGCGTGTTCGACTGAGATCTCGGACTTGTGACTGTGTTAATACATTTTGCTTATGACTCATTTGTTTATGAAATCATAACTTTGTTCAAATGTATTGTTTTAAAAACTGGGTGCATGTTTTGCTTCTTGAACGCAATATTATGACTTTCGCAGTTGCAAAAACCATAACTTTGTTCAAATGTACTATCTAGAGGCATCTACTGAACTTCGTGTCTTCTTGTTGCGCACACCTCCTTTTCGTACATCGCCGTTCGGTGTTTTGTTTGCATAGCCGATGGCGACTTAACATTGTAGGCAAAATTCCTCGAACAGTGGTGAGTTTACACGAAAGTGAAGCTAGCTTGACGGCGAGTTCGCTGGAAGGCTAACTTCGACTGTTGGTGAACTCGGGCTACCGGCGAAACTTTTGTGGTGGTGAGTTCGTCTGTAGGCGAGACTCGATCACTATGAATTTTACTAAGGGGCTAAACTCAACTGCTGGCGAGAAGACCAAGCTCGATTGTCAGTGCGTTTACTCTGCAGGCGAGACCGCATGATGGTGTGCTTGAGTCGAAAGCCATACTTGATTGATGGCGAATTTTTGCTGCAAGCGAAACCTATATGATGGCGAGTTTACACAACCGGCGAAACTTTAGAGGTGAAGAATTCGTCCCACAGTTGGAGATCTAACCGTGGGTGAAATTTGTGCCACGCGTCTGTCTGCAGGCCTAAGTGTTTGCCAACTAAGGCTCTACGGGCGCATTAACGCTCATTAATGGCGAAGCGACAGAACGCTTCGCCTCTTGGGCTCAATCCGATCGGTCAGTTTGGAGTCCCGAGAGGAATGGCCTTTATTAGCATTGAGCTCGAAGCGTCATAGGACACCTGGACCGCTCGATCGTTTGAGAGGACAGATCACGACCGTCAAATTTTTTTGCTATATACATAGAATGTACTTGCCATCTTTCCAGCAAAGTTCTCTTCCTTTCGAGCTAATTCGCTAAAAGAAAAGAACAGCCGCATGACTTCTCTTTGACTCATGGCTTCCGACTCCGACCACAGCGTTTCTGAGGGTGTTGGGTCTTCTGCCACCGTCGTCGACGTTGGTGCTCCGCCTGGTTCTCCTGCGAGTTCGGTCCAGGGGTCTTCTGCCCCAGACCCTACGGCTCACCTTGCATTCGAGGCTCTCCAGAAATTAGAGGGCTTAGTGCACGGCATCGGCATCTCGGTCGGCGTAGGTGACGGGAGGTATTATGACGCGCTCCCCCTCGTGGAGTCAGGTCTGAAGGCGGTCCGCCGCGAGGGTGGCCGAGCGCCAGGAGTGGGCGAGACGTATCCAGGCGAAGGAGGCTGAGCTCAGGCGCCTGCACAAGCAGTGCAAGGCGGTGCAGGCCCGGATGGATGCTTATCTGGACGCCGCTTTCTTCAAAGACGCCGGGTCCCTTCGTGGCGAGGCGATGCTGCGGGAGCTTGAGCAGGAGAACAGGGCAATCTGTCATGCTGCTGAGGAGGTGGATCGAGCTCTTCAACTCCTCCGCCAGGAGGAAGAGGACAGTGAGGCTGCCTTCGCCCAGCTTCGGCAGAAGTGAAAGGAGGAGGTGAAAGCCTAGCGTGCGGCGGCTCTTGCGGAAGTCAAGGCTAAGATCGCCGGCTTCTGCCTGCTGAAGTTCCTCTGAAGCTTGCCTCTTTTTTTTGTAACTTAGTTTATGCCGCGTGCATCACAACTTGAAAACTTATGCATGTAAATTTTGGCCCGTAATGGCCTTTAGCTTTTGCTTATCTTTGCTTCGCATGCACAGTTTTCTTTTTCCTTCGTCTGCGCTATTTGGCTTTTGAGTTGAACTTGGCGAGCCTCTGACTATTTTGTTTTGGACTTAGTCGTTTTAGGCTCTTATTCTGCCCTCGGTTGCTCACAGCGTGGGATCGGGTTAACTCCGATCTTCACGTTGTAGCTCAAATGGGATCGAGAGAGCAACACTTGGTCTGCAGCAAAGAACAATCGTTCGCTCATGCGGCCAACCGAAGAACCCAACTTCGACTTGTCACTCGGCGAGTTGTTGCTTGGGGAATCGGCAGACAGGTCCTGGGTGGGCGACAACACAGGTGATAATCGAATCGTTCAGGGATGTAGGAATGTGACGATTGATTGTTGTAGGAGCCGTCGCGTGGTAGACTACTACCCATCAGTTACCCTAAGGGAATGTTAGGATATCTGGAATAGGTCAAATAGTTCAGGGACGTAGGAGTGTGACTACCGACAGAAGTAATAGCACGTCACGTGGTAGGCTATTACTTAGGCTGTGCTATTCGTAGGAATAACGGCGCCAATCATCAGAGGTGATCATTAACCTGATGGGGTCTTGTCACGATTGGAGTAACTATAGGGACCCACCATTCTCCTGAAGAGGATTGGTAAGTGGGTTTCATCAGAGGTTTGATGTTAACGTGATAGGGGCTGTCGTGATTGGAACGACTTTGAGGACCCACCATCCTTTAGAAGAGGATTGGCGGGGGATTTTGTCAGAGGTTTAATGTTAACGTGAAAGGGACTGTCGTGATTGGAACGACTTTGGGGACCCACCATCCTTTAGAAGATGATTGGCGGGGGATTGTGGCTCTGGTCTTAACCATCTGAAGGTTTGACCAAGTGGGTGTTTGATGTCGCCCACCTGAGATGCTAATCTCGCCTGTTTTGAGTGGTTTGCTAAGACAGGGAGCCTAGCTCAAGAAGTGGGTTTCGCCTGGACTGATAGGCTTTCCTGATATGAGTGATTCGCCTGATCTGAGCGATTCGTCTGATTGTACTGGTAACCTGGCTCAAGAAACAGAAGCATAGGAATAGTTTTACCTCTTATACCAGTTGGAGGGTGTGAGGGCCAGTTTAAACTCGTGCACTCGTGGGAGTTGGTGAAGAAGAACTAGGGGTAGTACTTCTTCAGATACTTACCGTTGATGGGCATCATGATCTTATCGCCGTTCGGCTTGACGAGGCGATAGGCGTCGTTCGAGTAGACTGTCTCTACTATGAATGGTCCTTCCCATTTGAATTGGAATTTCCCCTTCTTCTTGGAAGTGAGGATCATCGGTCGGCGAATGGACAGTACCAGTTCTCCTTCCTTGAAGGCTCGGCGTTTAACTTTCTTGTCGAAAGCCTTGGCCATTCGAGCTTGATAGAACTCAATGTGCTGTTGAGCTTCTAGTCGCTTGTCATCCAACGCTTCGAGCTCCGCGAGTCGTCGTTGGTGATTATCCTCCACCGTCATCCTTGCTGCTAGGGCGACGCGGAGGGATGGGATTTGAATCTCTAAAGGCAACATAAACGAGACTGGGACGATAAACTCGGTGAAGCACTCTGGGCTTATCGCACCACCATACGCACTCCTACGGGAGCTACTCCGTACTCGTTAGTATATGGATGCGAAGCGGTGCTACCTTTGGAAATTCAAATTCCCTCCCTTCGGATCGCTCTCGCAACGGAGATGACGACCGAAGAACAACATCAGAAGCGTCTCGAAGAGCTCGAGAGGCTGGATGAAAAGCGTTTGGAGGCTCAACAACACATCGAGTTTTACCAAGCCAGGATGTCAAGGGCTTTTAACAAAAGAGTCCGACAGAGAAGCTTCAAGGAAGGAGATCTGGTCCTCGCTGCTCGCCGACCAATAATTCTCACCTCCAAGAAGAAAGGTAAATTCGAACCCAAATGGGAAGGACCGTTTGTAATAGACACAGTCTATTCAAACGGCGCATATCGCCTGATTACTCAAGAGGGCGCCAGGCAATTAATGCCAATAAATGGGAAGTTCCTGAAAAAGTACTATCCCTAGTACATTCAGGATAACTCGTTTACCGGGAAGTTCCTTGAAGAATATTACACTTAATATTCTAGAGGATAACCCAAAATCATTGTCACCACCAAAATCCCTCACTGATCAATTTCAATTGACAGTGAGTCCACCAAAAATGTTTTTCTGGCCCTCTTGATTCTCTCCATGAGCAAGAGGTCCACTTTCAGTTCGGAGTCCCTTTTCGATAAACGAAAGAACTCCTTCCCTTTTTCTCTTTGGTTAAACCTTGTTCATGGTTATAACCGGAGTTGAAAATTCCACTTCGATAAACGAAGAACCCATTTTCAGTTTAGATAACTCATCCTATAAAAGGCAAGTTTATCTAAATTTTCCAGATTCTCGGAGTGGACACCCCACTTCTAGTTTCTTCCTCGCTGGAAATAGAATATAAAATTCTTCCTTTCCAGGATCAGGGAATAGAATATAAAATTCTTCCTTCCTTGTTTTCGGGTTCGCCTTCACCCTAAAAGAAGACCGGGAAATAGAATATAAAATTCTGCCTTTCCCGCATCGATCTTTTCCGAAATTTATCAATTTAGGATTCATCCTAGGAAGTTTATCCCGAATCCTAAGCAGGGATAAGTCTGCGCCTAACACGCGCTGCCGGTTTAGTCTTTTTCCGCACAAAAAGACACCAGAGTTCGATTCTGGGGTATTCTATCCTGAAACCTAAGCAAGGATAAGTCTGCGCTTAACCTGCGCTGCCGGTTAGTTCTTAACCGTTAAAAAGAACACTCGTCCGCATATTCAACATTGCGGCAGGTTGTTATTAATAACACCAAAATCCATGCCTTACACGCATGGGGAATTTCATCCTGAATCCTAAGAAAGGATATGCCGACGCCTAACACGCGTCGCCGGTTTAGTCTTTTTCCGAACAAAAAGACACCAGAGTCCGATTCTGGGGTATTTTATCCCGAAGCCTAAGTAGGGATAAAGTCAACACCTAACACGTGTTGCCGGGTAGCCTATTCCCGTAACAATGGCGAAGTCTATGTATTCGACATCATAGCACGAAGTCTAAGGGAGTTCATTCCCTTAGCACAACGTTACATGCGGAACGGATTCCGATAATCCGCATGCTAGCCCGACTCAAACGGTAGTCGGTAAAGGCTAATCAAACCCGTTGAAGGCTGGGGGTTAGCCAAAAATCCTAAAGTCAACACCTAACACGTGTCGCCGGGTAGCCTATTCCCGTAACAATGGCGAAGTCTATGTATTCGACATCATAGCACGAAGTCTAAGGGAGTTCATTCCCTTAGCACAACGTTACATGCGGAACGGATTCCGATAATCCGCATGCTAGCCCGACTCAAACGGTAGTCGGTAAAGGCTAATCAAACCCGTTGAAGGCTGGGGGTTAGCCAAAAATCCTAAAGTCAACACCTAACACGTGTCGCCGGGTAGCCTATTCCCGTAACAATGGCGAAGTCTATGTATTCGACATCATAGCACGAAGTCTAAGGGAGTTCATTCCCTTAGCACAACGTTACATGCGGAACGGATTCCGATAATCCGCATGCTAGCCCGACTCAAACGGTAGTCGGTAAAGGCTAATCAAACCCGTTGAAGGCTGGGGGTTTGCCAAAAATCCTATGAGTATTATGGTCAATCATTTCAAACGTGATGAGGAATCATAATAAAGATAAAGATAAAAACCAATTCCACTAAAGAGAATCAAATGTCAAGGTTTTCAGCAAATAAAATCATACATCAAGCCCATGGCTAAGAATCTGCTGACTGAATTCAGATAACTTCTCGTCATAAGAGCGTCTAAGCTCCTCCTGCAACTCAGCTCTAACAGACTCTTCGTTCGCAGCTAAAGTCCTCACAGCATCCTCCTCTGTCTCAGCCAGTCTCTGCTTCAAGGACTTCAGCTCATCAGATAAAGCAGCATTTGCTTGCTGATTCTGCATCTTTGTGTCTTCCTTCTCACGGAGTTCTCGTCGGAGCTGATCTATCTGAGAATCAAGCTCCTCGAGGAAAGAAGATCTAGTGGCGAAATCAGCCTCAACTCGATCTATGCGGTCCCGCTGCACCTGAATCTCGAGCTCAGCAACCATCCGAGTACTGCGCCATGTCTGTAAGCGAGCATCCAACTCGGCAGCAACGAATGAAGAGGCACCTGTATCCCGGAGCTCATGAAACATCTGAAGCTCACGCTCTAAGCGATCAAGGTCATCAACCATAGCCGTCGCTAGATCCGGACATCCTATGTCCCTAATCAAGTTTATCTTGGAATCGAGGTAGGGCTTAAATTGGCGAAGAGAAAGTCCGTCGTGGAGGAGTTTGCCAATTATAACAGTCAGGGAGGAGAAATAAGAGCGGACTTCTACGCTGATGATGATCTTCTCAGGGTCATCCCCTGATAACAACTCCTTAACGAGGATATGAAGCTGAGAAGGAAGCCCTACACAAAGAAGAGAAGTTCGTCAAAAGCCTCAATGAGGAAATGAACGGCATCGCTCAGCTAATTAAATTATACCTCCTTCCCCTCGAGTCACTGGGGGTGATGGAGATGTAACAACTGTAGCTGCATCGACTGGTGGAGTTGGTCGCACAGCCGGCTCAACATGGTCTTTCTCAACAAAAGCTCCTGTCAAATTCAAAACAGAATTCGCAGAGGCGTTACATTATAGCTGCATTAGTCAAGGTCGACTAGTCCTATAATCAACTCAGCAGGAGGCACATACCTTCAAAGGAACCATCCTCAGGATTGTTAGCAAATGCGGACTCAGGAAACATGTCTCCAGGTAGCTGGTCATTAATCTGAGGTGAGCTATATATGTAGTGCATCATAGGAGTGTCCGCAAACAGGCTTCCCTCGTCAAAATCGTCGATGGAGAAATCTGACATAAAAGAATATAAGTGCCAAAGAATAATGAAGAGACTACAACTAATGGAAATGAGTTACCTCTCACGGGTGCATCAGCCTCTTCGTTTCCAAGGTTCGCCTCCTGCAAATTATCTGAAGGAGCAAGGAGTAGAGGACAGTTAGAGGATACACAAATTCATTAATGTATTATCTAAAGAAATACGCTGTCAGTGATAGATGTACCTTGACTCACAGAATCTGGTCCTACACTGATCTCCTCCCTAATGTCAGCAACCCCTGTAGACTTCTCTACAGGGGGTAGTGGGTCAGACTCATCGGGAGATAAGGGAACAGGATCGGGACTCATCTCATCCTCCCCACGCACTCCTATATAGAAATGGAAAAGCATGAGTCAATGTTCAGAATAACCAAGAAAATGGTTCAAAGAGTAGACGTTACCTCTGTCACTAATAGGGTCATCTCCAGCCAGATCCATGTCAGATGCTCGTGAAGCTACACGAGGTTTGCGGGCCAATCTCTTCCGCCTAGCAATAGGGATCGAAGGTCTCGCCTGGGGAGGAGAACGGAAATCTTCATCCTGAGCAACTGTGGTCTCTGGAACATCAAACCATAGTCAGTTTCAACACTTCTGGAAGATAGAAGAAAAAGATGAAGTGCAAACCTCGCTCGGAAAAGTCATCGTAATCTTCGGGATCCCCGCCTGAAGCCTCGTCTGTGGAATGGAATGTCCTCTGTCCCTCTTCGTCAATCCGACGAGTCTTGTTCCGTATCCTCTGTGCCCGGGCGTTTTCCCGAATCCTGCGGGAATCAACCTGGGAAGCTGCCTCAGCCTCTAACTCTGCGATTGGCTTCACAGGGATAGTCTTGTTGGCTGCTAACAACCATTTGCAGCTCAAGAAAGTAAGGTTCAACTGCCGGTCAGCACTCGGGAGACTAAATCTAACACCAGTACAGCCAGTCACGGTCCACAACCAAGCGCGGAGACCGTCTATCAAACCACTATGAGTACGAAGCTGCTGACGAGGATTCCCAATGTAAAGCTGGTCATAGCCAAACTGGCGAGCGAATCGGCACGGTAGATATGGTTCGATGAAGCACTGATCCCTCACCCGGAAAGTCAGATAGCCGGGCCTAATATTCACTAGCCAGTTGAAGCAGCCGATGTCTAAATAAGTCCGGTACTCTCTAGGCCTCTCATCATCTATCAAGCATTCACCATATCGACCGGAGAACTGCGGAAAACAAGTAGAGAATGCCCAACACTTATGGACCTGCAACTGCTGTCTGACATCAGAAAATCCGCGGCCCTCCCACCTGCCATTCTCAAGCAACTGTAGCAGGGGAACAGAATGGTCTGTGGCGTTCGGCACCGACATCATATCCGAGCGATGAAGGACAAACCAGGCCATCAGATAAGCGTACGGGAGCTCCACCTTAAGCGTGGGAATCTGACCTGGTAAATCGGTCTCCTTCCGTGTGAACGCACTGGAAAGCTGTCGAAGTCCTCGGTGAATATTAGCCACCATCACCGGAAGAAGTGAGAGTTCCTTCTTATAGGCGAGCTGAACTGCTGGGTAAAGTACCTCCAAGGGCAAGGCGTCGCCAGACTGATATGGAACCACGCACTTTTTCAACCAGATAGCAAGAAAGCCAGCAAGAAGTGTCATTGGTCGAATTGGTGCGGTAGCGTGCCACAAGAATGACTTGAACTTGGTCTTCGCAGGAAAGCCACCCTCAGGACCGCCGGTGGTGTAAGATTGAGCGCCGATCTTCTTCAGTAGACTGTTCACCTCTGAAGGAGTGAATGGGGCCAGCTCACAAATATCCTCGCCATGAGTGCTCTCCAGATTCTTGAACAAGTAGTTCGCAAATTGTTTCAGACTCACACATACCTTGGTCCTCTTTGCTAAGGGCTCCGACTGTGCCAAAGCAATATGGTAATGACAAGTGAGGTCCCATAGAGTCTCATAACGGTCAGGCATGCGATCTTTTAATTGGCTCAACTCATGACTGGAAGGAAAGTACTCCTGGTATAGCATCTGTCCCATGGACAAGCCAGAAATCCTGTGCATCTCGTGAAGAGCCAAGCCTAACTCCCCCTGCCGGGTCAGAAAAGTGTTCGAGTCTGGATTATATAGCTCGAACAAAGCACAGAAATGTCTCAAACTGACAGGCAAGCCATACACGGTGGCACGAACGGCTGCATACAAACTGCAAGCATGCAACTCCTCGCCCCATCGGCTCAAGACGTATGTCGTCATGCGGCTCCACCAAGACTTGTCCGAAGAGTGGACCCAACCGTAAAACCTGTGACGTGTCGCTGGCATCTCCCGTCCCAGAACAGCGAGACGATTCCTCAAGGTGGAAGCGGTAGCAAGGAACTCGTTACGTGGTGGTTCGTCCAGCCCCAATACACCAGGACGCAATCCGGTAACACGACTTCTGCACGAACCAGGAACCGCCGAATGAGTGATATAGCCGCAATGGACACTCATATGATCCTCTGTCAAGCGCCACGACATCTCCCGTGTCACAGCCTGACATCTGAGCTCAGTCAATGAACGATGCCGAGGAATCTCCGGCAAGTATATGAAGCCATTGCCGGTCTTGTGAAGCCAATGCTCAGCACCAATGAATACGGCTTCTGGGTCATCGACAGAATCACCAAATAGGAAATCGCTCTTTCGAAGAGGCTGAGTAGAGCTGGCGTCCTTCACAAAAGGCGCATCTGTGATTAGCTGGCGAATAGCTCGATGACCACCTTCCCTCACCACTTGGGCAACCTCAGTCGACGTGTCCGAAGCAAACTGAGGGGTAGCTGGAATAGGGGAAGGATCGTTGGAGTTCGAATAATGCTCGCCACGCCGTCCATATATTGCGTGGGACGGGAATGATCCAGAAGGGTACCCCACTGCAAAATAGACAGTTAAACACTGGTTAGTCTCGATTATAAAAGGAAATTGAACTCATCTTACAAATAGCTAAGATAGAGTCATTGCCTTATAAAGGGTGAGACGATTTGGCCACATTGTGCAATCACAAAACAGGGTATGTCGACCACATATCCCTGCCTTATAAAACGCAATGTAGTGTCAAATCGCCCCCCTTTATTATGAGATGTGGTTTTGACCAAGCAAAACCCATCTTTAAAGCGTCGATCCTCACCAAGGAGAATCAAGGCTTTTCCCGATCGCCTCACCAAGGAGAGCAAAATAGGGTAAAAGGACTAAATTGCAAAATTCTCGGAAGAAGAGGGTTAATTTGCAAAATTTCCATAAAGCGTCAATCCTCACCAAGGAGAATCAAGGCTCTTCCCGATTGCCTCACCAAGGAGAACAACGTGGGGTTAAAAGGACCAATTTGCAAATTTTCAGAAAAAAGAGGGTTAGACCAAGCAAAACCCATCTTTAAAGCGTCGATCCTCACCAAGGAGAATCAAGGCTCTTCCCGATTGCCTTACCAAGGAGAACAACGTGGGGTTAAAAGGACCAATTTGCAAATTTTCAGAAAAAAGAGGGCTAATTTGTAAAATTTTAAAAATAGCTCACCAGTGTATGAAGGAAGCACGCCGTCAGCCGATGCAACAGGGGAACGACCTCTCGAGACTCGCGACATAATGACC
>NW_017972949.1:0-8350 GCF_001876935.1 Asparagus officinalis | reverse complement strand
GGAAGAAATAGTGACAAAGTCTACGTATTCAATATCGTAGCCAGTGATTATTATTAAATTAATAATCTCTAAATCCATACCGTGCATGTATGGGGAATTTTATCCTGAATCCTAAGTAGGGATAAGTCAACGCCTAATACGCGTTGCCGGTTAGTCTTTTTTCGTGAAAAAGACACCAAAATCCACGCCTCACATGCGTGGGGGACTTTATCTCGATCCCTAATTAGAGATAAGTCTATGCCTAACACGCGTCACTGGTTAGTCTTTTTTTGTAAAAATGACAAAGTCTATGTATTCAAAATCATAGCATCAAGTCTAAGAGGGTTCATTCTCTTAGCACAACGTTACATGTGGAACGGACTTAGACAATCCATGTGTTAGCCCGACTCAAACGGTAGTCAGTAAAGGCTTATCAAATCCATTGATGGCTGAGGGTTTGCCAAAAATCCTATGCATGTTTACAGGCTCATCAGCTTAATGGATGTGAGCTGAGACTTAAAACAGATGAGCTAAAGACAAGTCTCAAAGACTTAGTCGCTTAATGGATGTGAGCTGAGACTTAAAACAGATGAGCTAAAGACAAGTCTCAAAGACTTAGTCAAAAAAAATGCATGAGAGCCACCTCCGCGTCTCAAGCAAAACGCCCAGGTCAGACCCGCGTTGTAAACACCAAAACGCCAAGGTCACACCCGTATTCCAGAAGTAGGATTATGACGCATACCTTCACACAGGTCCTACGTGGCAAATCCCTTCAACCAAGATGCCTTTGAAGCGAGTGCATAGAATGACTCCTTTACGACAATGAATCAACAGCTCCAAAATCAGAGTTGAGATCCAAAGTATTCTGAAAATTTGTCCCAGTCAACCGCGAATTTTCAAAAACTTTGGAGGGGGTTCTGTAGGCTGTCTAAAAATCATAATAGATAGTTGATCCCCTATCAAACACCGATGATAGAAGTTATAATTTGACAACTTCTAGAAGGTTGCAATTTGAAGACTTTCACGTAGATCGATGAAGGTTACAATCTGAAAACCTTTACAATAACTGATGAAAGCTCTAATCAACAGCCTTCACAACCAACATCGAGAGTTACAATCTAACGGCTCTCATATTTTCAAGGAGCCAAGAAGATTACTGAACAATGGTCTTTGCAACGCTCTACAGAAGAAGCTATAAGTCATTAGCTCTTTCTAAAACGTGGAATTCACCTTCGCGTTTTAGTTCTTGAAACGCAAGCGACCCCCGTGTTTCCAAGCTTCAACAAGCAAAACGCAAGCGACCCCCGCGTTTCCAAGCTTCAACAAGCAAAACGCAAGTGAACCCCGCGTTTCCAAGCTTCAATAAGCAAAACGCGAGCGGCCCTCACGTTTTTCAGCATCCAGCGGGTGCCTAACTCCGTGTCTCCAGTCTAAAACGCAGAGTTAAGGTCCTGAACGCCAACTTGGGCGTTGTTTGACTCATTCAACACGAGCTGAACGTTTACAGGAACCGTTTTCCCTCCACGATTTGAGGGATTTCCGCCCCACTTAGGAGCGGATTAAGGGGGCGGTTATACCCCTCTCAACCCTATTATGAAGAGAATTAAGGGGGCGGTTACACCCCTTAATTCCCTATAAATATGGGTAAACTCAATTGAGTTGAGGTTAGAACTTCTTGGCTCGGATTGACCCTGGAGCTTGGCAGCAAAGAGGGGATCTTTGGAGCATCCTTAGATCTAGAGATCGGCAACATGAGCTTCTTCAATCATCCAATCTGGAAGCATTCTTCAGCAACTGAGATCAAGAAGCTTTCATCATTGGCTTATTAACCAAACTTTCGGTTCAAATAAACTCTTTCATAGAGTTTCAAACTCGTTCAGAGTTATCAACTTATCAAGAGTTTCAAACTTACCACGCAAGTTCTTCACAGCGTCAAACCGTGAGGAGAAGATATCGTTTCAGTGAATCAAGACGTTCGGATTGTTAGCCCTTATGTTTTGATGATGTTTTACAACCATCATTATCTGTACTAATGGCTTATTGAGTACAAATGTAGTGAATTCATATATCAAGCTTGTTAGTACCACAAATGGAGGATTGGATGGAATATACGCTACAACGATGATATCCAAAGGAGGAGGAGGCATAGTGATGAAGCAACGTTAATTCAAGAACAACAAATTCTAATAGAAGCTTCATCCTATTCAAGCTATATCAAGACTCAAGCATTGCATTCTATATGAGGATATTAGCTATCTTTTATTTTTCTCTCTAGTGCTAGAATGTAGGCAAAGAGTTATTGACTTCACTTGAAGCTATTGGGATATCACACACACGTTTTCATACTTATGTTTTTAAGCGTTTTTCACAAAATACTATTTTTCACAAGTATGAGGACCTATCTGCAAAAAATTTTTTCCAAACAGTTTGTTTTTAGTATTAAAAACATTTTACAAAGTTTCATAATTTTCAGAGGTCAAATAAATATTTTTCAAATATTTTAGTTGAGTCAAAATCTGCTTTTCTGAAATGTATCAGAATGCGGTCGACCGCACCGGTCGACCGCACCTATGATCATTCGTCAGTGGGCAGCAGAGAGTTTGTCGGTCGACCGGTGCGGTCGACCGAGAGCTCGATTTTTTTAATCGGTCGACCGCACCGGTCAACCGATGAAGTCTCTGTTTGTTTTTCTCGTTTTCGATCTGGATCGCGGTCGACTAAAAATTTCGTCGGTCGATCAAAAAATTTCGTCGGTCGACCGAAAATTTCGTCGGTCGACCGCCGTATTTTTCAAACGGTAATCTTTGTCCTTTTTCGGCGCCGCTCAGTACAGATCTCAGCGACGTTTTGGTTCCAGATTTTGGGGGATTAAGGGATGGGTTTAAACAGCTGTTTTTCTCCTATTTAAACTCAGATCAACTGTGTAGTGTGAGATCGTGTGGGGATCGTTGTGTAGACGAAGTTCCGGCTTCCAAACCGGGTTGTGTAGTGGATTTCTCCTCGAGAGTGGGGAGCGGGGACGTAGGTCAGCGGACCGAACCTCGTTAACATATCGTGCGTCACAGGATAACGACTCCTAACCCTATCTCCTCTATTTTGATTGCATTAGAATACTGTGGTTTGCTTTTCTTAATTTTATTGCATAATTATAGCCTCTTGACCCTAATCACCCCCCCTCTAGGGTCCAACAATTGGTATCTGTGACGCCCTTGGGTTCACACAAGGCTGCAGTCCAAGATGAAACCAAGAATGTCAAACCTGCCTTGCACCTCACCGTGCAATAACATGTTTCACCATCACAATTAACATCTATCTAGCAGAGTCAACAATTGGTATAGGTACAAAAGCAAGTAAAATATAGTGCAAGAAATAATTGATGAAGTGATAGGGATCACATGAATATCTCATCATCCAACATACAGAAATACATAGCCAATGTCTGAATCGATAACTGAAATACTCAACAAGTCTCAAGTACAAATATCTGAGTAAAGGAAATAAGGCATACAGCCTTTACAACATCTAGAGAATAGTCCTCAAATGTCAAATAAATCTACAGTGGAGCTCCAAAATAAAACATAGCTAAAATAGACAGCTGAACACTAAAGTGTGTCGCCATCATCCTGCGACTCTCCGGGCTCCTGGCTCGTTACCTAAAAGGGGAATGGACAACGAGCGTCAAAGCGCTAGCGAGCAACATCACAACCAACCCCAAGGGAACAGGGCTCGTTGTATAAGAAAATATAGATAATACATAATAGATCAAAAATCGTTGATCTTACTAGAGAGGATTTTAGTATTTAGAAATTTACAACACGAGCATAAGTACGTCGAGCGAAATAATCCAAACAAGGAAACCCTCATGTATATACCTTGTATCTCAAATTGTAAATCCCTAAACACTAAACCCGAGGTTCTAGTACAGGAAATAATAATAAAAGAAATACAACCAATCTCAGAGCATAAGTACAGTGCCATGTCATAGCTTACATGAGCAACATGTTATTACTTACATGTATGCCATGTTATAATCTACATAAGTATCGTGTCATAAACTCCTGTGAGAAAGTCATATACGGGGTTAAGAAAGTATGTCCGATACAGAGACTAGATACTGTGGTTTCCAAACACATGGAATAAGTGGCAAATGTCCAACACGAGGACTGAAATGGATTATAGTCCAACACGAGGACTTCTATGGATTATAGTCCAACACGAGGACTATGTAACCGTGGAAAATATATGCGGACAGATATACATTATCTAAACTCACCCGCATCTCGATGTACATGTCTAAACTTATGTCAAAAGTCATCCCACATGTACAGATAAATCATTAACATGGTAAACTAGGGTCAGGTTATCGAGGCGACCCCGAAAAACAACTCAAATAGATCAAGAATCTGTAAAACAGATCATCAGTCGACTGATGTGTCGACTGATGACGTCAGTCGACTCATATGTCGACCAATAAAGATCAGGCAGCACAGTCTCAGCTCACCAGTCGACTGATGTGTCGACTGAGAAGCTGAGAAAACAAAATCAGCCCGTCAGTCGACTGATCAGTCGACTGATGACTAAAAATGAGAAAACAAAATCAGCCCGTCAGTCGACTGATCAGTCGACTGATGACTAAAAATTTGCCCGTCAGTCGACTGATCAGTCGACCGACAGACTGCAGAATCTCTGCACAGGTTGCTATTTACACAAAATTCGATCTAAACTCATCCCCATCAATCCCAAGCATGAAAATACTGATATTAACATGTATGAACTAAACTGAAACAAAAATCCCATATGTGAATACATAAACAAAAACCCTAAACATGTGTATTTATGTTTTAAAACATTTTTAAAACAAAACTCATGTTAAATCTCATGTTAAAACAAAACTCATGTTAAATCTCTTATACACACATTTCAGATCTAGATCTTTTTAATAAAACATTGTTGGTCCTTTTATAAATTGAGATGCTTAATACCCCACCTCATATACCATAAAGATTCATTCTTTGTACTAAAAATACGTTTTTGGCTAAATCAAAACGGCAGGAAGGCATATTCCAGCGAACCCGTAGTCGCAGGGGAGTAAGTATCGGGTTTGACTATTCCACCCCGGTACCTCCCTCCTGCGGCGAAGACGAAGGTCATTCGGCAGCGGTCACATCTCAAACCTCGCGCTCAAGTCAAGATGCGCAGGCGAGAGTACACATGACCGCACTCGATACCGAGCAAACAATGGCCCAAAAACTGGAGGAACAGCAGGCGACCATCGACTCTCTGAGAGAGATGATGGAGCAACTGCTGAAGAAGAAGAAGAGGACCCAACGTCCCTTACCCCGGCAGACTAGGGATAAAGAGTGGGTACCACCTCACCGTCCAGCGGCTGAGACAGAGGATGATCGACAGTCCAATGTGAAGATTTCGATGAAAATCCCCCAAGTTCTTCCCCAAATCACCAAGAACAAGGCTAGGGTTTGTGATAGAGAAGAGGGGGCTAGGGTTCTCTCAGATCTGAAGGTGAGAGGGGTGAATTCGGGTGAAAAAGAATATATATGAACAGCTAAACCCGACCCAAACCCGAACCAAAACAAAACAGACCCGAAACCTGTAAAAACTAGAAATCAGCTTATCAGTCGACTGATGTGTCGACCGATACAGTCAGTCGACTGATGTGTCGACTGATCTGGAAAAATTCAGTTTTTGTGCATGTTTTGCTAATTTGCAAAACCAACGCACAAAACTCTACACCCAAACTCTCATATCATCTCAAATAACTTATTATCATGTATATCAATGACCTCAAGCTATTTATCATAAAAGAATTATTTATTTACTAATAATTCACATATATTCATATAAAAATTTTTGGGGTTCTACAGTATCAGAGCTTGGTCTCTATATTAGTTTTTGGTTTAACTGCCTTAGAGAAAAGATCTAATGGAGGCTTCTGAGATCGTGAGGGGATCGCTGTGTAGACGAAGTTTCGGCTTCCAAACCGGGTTGTGTAGTGGATTTCTTCTCGAGAGTGGGGATCGGGGACGTAGGTCAGCGGACCGAACCTCGTTAACATATTACGCGTCACAGGATAACGATTCCTAACCCTATCTCATCTATTTTGATTGCATTAGAATACTGTGGTTTGCTTGTCTTAATTTTATTGTATAATATATAGCCTCTTGACCCTAATCACCCCCCTCTAGGGTCCAACAATTGGTATCAGAGCTTGGTCTCTATATTCACGGAAGTGTCAATGGCCACTCTCCTCGCTGAGAAGCAGCGAAAGTCGGAGTCAGTTAACGACTTCGTGAAGAGATTTCAAAATCGGTCAGTCCACTGTCGGGACCAAGTTTCTGAGGCGACACTGATCGAGATGTGCCGCAACAATCTGTCGATCCACATCCTGTCCAAAATAGGGGCAGTTGAAACCCGGACGTCCAAAGTCGGGAACATGACCGATGGAGAAAGGCACCAAGCCAATCTCAATGCTAAAGCTATGAACGCCTTAATTTGTGGTCTTTCCCCCAATGAATACAATAGAGTTTCCACATATGCAACCGCATACGAAATTTGGGTAAAATTATGTATCACACATGAAGGAACCCCCCAAGTTAAGGAATCTAAGATTAGTGGGCTTATGCATGATTATGAGCTATTTAAAATACTTCCTAATAAATCCATTGATGCTATGTTTTCCCGTTTTACTAATATCATCAATGAATTGCATGGTCTTGACAAGCAATTGTCCATTCAAGAAATGAACTACAAGATACTTCGTTCCTTGACTCCGGCGTGGGAACCCAAAGCTATGGCCATCGAGGAAGCTCATGATCTTACTACTCTAGCTCTCGATAGTCTCATCGGAAAGCTCAAGGTCCATGAGAAGAAGCTCAAGGGGAAGGAGAAGGAGGAAGTGCCATCACGGGAAGTTGAGGAGCCATCACCAAAATTGAAGACCATAGCTCTCAAAGGAGCCGTTTAGAAAAGTGGCAAGGTTCGAATTTTCATTGACTTTTGTGACCTAAACAGTGCATGTCTGAAAGACGAATTTCCACTCCTCATCACAAATGTCATGATCGACAATACTTATGGGTATTAGAGGATGTATTTTATGGATGGGTTTTCAGGATATAACCAAATCTAAATGTACCATGAAGACGAAAAGCACACCGCTTTCAGAACACCACTAGGGGTGTAATATTATATAGTAATGCCCTTCATAGTAAAGAACGCTGGTGAAACCTATCAGCGTGCTATGAATACAATCTTCCATGAACATCTACACAAAAAGATAGAACGTTACGTGGATGATATTGCAGTAAAGAGCCAAAACAGAAGTGATCATCTTGCAGACCTGAAGACGATGTTCGACATCATGCGAGCGTATCAACTGAAGATGAATCTAACCAAATTGTTCCTAGGGGTGTCTAGCGGTAAATTCCTAGGGTTCATAGTCAAATTTAAAGGGATTTCTCTCGATCCAAAAAAGGTTAATGCTATCCAAGAAATGCCACCTATGAGAAACATCAAAGAGCTTAGAGGCTTGCAAGGCAGATTGGTGTACATTCAAAGATTCATATCAAACCTCTCGGGATGATGCCATCCCTTCACCAAGTTGATAAAGAAAGGAGTCTTATTCGTTTGGGATGAAGACTGCCAAAAGGCATTCGAGGAGATCAATAGATACCTCTCACAACCACCTGTCCTTGTGGCCCCGATATCAGGGAAACCATTCTTGTTGTATGTGAGAGCCATGGATCATTCTCTTGGAGCTTTGTTAGCCTAGAAAAATGATCAAGGGCATGAGCAAACCATATACTACCTCAGCAAAAATATGATAGGAGCTGAACACCGGTATAATTCGGTAGAGAAAGAGTGCCTTGCCTTAGTATTTTTTATTCAGAAAATGTGACACCACTTATTAGGACAAATAATTCATGTCATCTCTAAGGTGAATCCTTTGAGAGTGCTCATGACGAAGCCACCTTCTCTAAATTATCATCAAGCGAAATGGTCGATCCTTCTGTTGCAGTATGACATGCAATTTATCTCCCAGAAGGCTATTAAAGGCCAAGCTCTGGTAGATTTCTTAGCCGACCATCCGATATCTAAATCATCCAAATTATATGAAGATTTGCTTGATGAAGTTGCAGAAGCTTGCATAGTCCAAGAAGTGATACAGGTGTGGAAGCTATCCTTTGACGGTTCGTCCAGAGCAAACCCTAATTGAGGAATCATTGCCAGAGTGGGGGTGGTACTTGTCTCCCTAAATGGCCAGGTGATCCTAAGAGGGTTATCCTTGATTGAGCCATGCACTAACAACATAGCAGAGTATAATGCTTTGCAATTGGGGATGCAGCTTGCCGAAGAG
>NW_017972948.1:0-1603 GCF_001876935.1 Asparagus officinalis | reverse complement strand
CTTTATATATATATATATATACATATCAATATATAGATATATATAACACTATATATATATAGTATATATATCATTATATTATATAGTATATATATGATAAAAATGGTATGTCTCGCTACTCCAATGCCACAAAAAGTTGTGCTTGCGTAGTGCAAGATGTCACACTCCTCTTCACTTAGCTCAAACTTGGTGGCATACTCCCACTTGTTACTGCTTCCCAACCCATATGAGATGTGGTCCCCTCATGCTGGAAATGAGTATAGAGGGATGTGTCACCTTACTAGCTACGCCACAAAATTTAATGCCCTTTGCCGTACCAAGCACTACCTCGATTTTCTATATACTATATATTATATATTATATATATATATATATATAATCATATATATATATATATAAGTATCATATATATATATATATAGTATATATATATATATATAACTATATATACTATATATATATATATATATATATATGATATATATCATTATATATACTTATTATATCATAATATACTATCACTCTCCGCCCCATATTTAACTGTCATTGGGAAGCTTTACAACGTATTGATAGAGAAGAGAGAAGATCGAAAGTGTGAGGGGAGCATAGAGAATTAACGTTTACATCTAGCTAGATCTCATTCTCTCTCTAATTAATTCCAATTTTTTCCCCCCTTAAAACTTTTTTTCTAGCTAGCACTCTCAGAGAAAAGAGAAGATTCAAAGTGTGAGGGGAACGTAGAGAATTAACGTTTATTTTTTTTTTCTCCCCTCCTTGAGTCACTTTCATCTTAATATTTTCTATTACTTGTGACTACTGAGACCTGGGTCGAAAGTGAAACGATACAGTTGGTTTTGGATTATGAAAAGCCACATATTATATTAGTGCCTTAATCTTTGTTCAAAGACCGAAACAAAAATAAATAAATAAATAACTTACATCACATAGCTATATACTTGCAGTTGCAGATCAAACAACACAGCTGTTCTCAAACATCGCACACATTTGGGTCCCATAGCAGCAATGAGGTTTCGTTGGAAAAAGAGTGGTGTTAGGGGCACACCCCCCACCATACCACCAACCACACCCCTTTCTCATCGCTACAGTAAACCAGGTCCCACATGGGATTTAAAATTTTTTAAAATCCCATATGAGATCCGGTTTACTGTAACGATGGGAGAGGGGAGTATGGTTGGTGGTGTGTTAGGCAACCACACCCCTTTCTCATCGCTACAGTAAACCAGGTCCCACATGGGATTTAAAATTTTTTAAAATCCCATATGAGATCCGGTTTACTGTAACGATGGGAGAGGGGAGTATGGTTGGTGGTGTGTCTTTAATGCCCACGACTAGGGGTGTCCAAAAAGTCCGGAGCCCGGGCCCGGCCCGGGCCCGGAAACCCGGGCAAACCCCGGGTCCGGGCCCGGGCCCGGGTCGCCGTTGGCGAGCCCGGCCCGGGCCCGGCCCGGGCCCGGAACAGTAAAATTTTTTTATTTTTTTTATTTTTTTTATTTTCTTATATATAAAATATATGTATATGTATATATATTGTGTATATAATATATATATATATATATATATATATATATATATACTCTCTCTT
>NW_017972947.1:56853-57883 GCF_001876935.1 Asparagus officinalis | reverse complement strand
CATTGGATTAAGAGTAACGAATCTTTTACATCGTCAAGTTAATATTACACTTCTGACGATCATCATCCCTACAGAGTAGGCATTCAATTTGCATCACTCCCAATTTGTCACGTTAACAATACACCTCTGACAAAACCCACTTATCAATCCTCATTAATAGGATAATAAGTCCCCAAAGTTGCTCTGATCGCAACACAATTCTTGTCACGTTAACAATACACCTCTGACAAAACCAACTTATCGACTCTCTCCAATAGAGCGATAAGTCCTCAAAATTGCTTCCATAGCAATATTTTTCTTGTCACGTTAACAATACACCTTTGACAAAACCCCACTTATCAATCCTCGTCAATAGGATGATAAGTCCCCAAAGTTGCTCCAATCGCAACACAAATCCTGTCACGTTAACACTACACCTCTGACAAAACCCCACTTATCAATCCTCGTCAATAGGATGATAAGTCCCCAAAGTTGCTCCAATCGCAACACAAATCCTGTCACGTTAACACTACACCTCTGACAAAACCCCACTTATCAATCCTCGTCAATAGGATGATAAGTCCCCAAAGTTGCTCCAATCACAACATAAATCCTGTCACGTTAACACTACACCTCTGACAAAACCCCACTTATCAATCCTCGTCAATAGGATGATAGGACATGATTGCATGAGGTTTGGTGCTAGTTTTTTGTTCAGTGTTAAAAAAGAAATTTGAAGCTTATTATTATTATTACCCTTGGAACGCAATACGAGCGTGACAAATTGAGTTTACTTCGGTAAAATTATGAAAATCTCTTCATCTGTAATCAAGTTTGTAGGAAATTTTATCATTTACGAAAGTAAACAAGATCTTATGACTGCTTTTAGCACCCTGTTTTCTAAACCATTAATAGCAAAATGGTTAGGTAATAGTCACGTCATATCATAATCTCTCTATTTCAATATTAGTCTTACGGAAAATGATGATAATTTGAAGGCGAAAAAGGGAGATTTTGCAAAGGTTTACCGTGTTGAATTCTTAAGGGTGCA
>NW_017972947.1:47343-56843 GCF_001876935.1 Asparagus officinalis | reverse complement strand
GGAAAAAAAAAAAAAAAAAAAAAAATCCGCCCTCACCTATCCGCACTAAATGCACAGTTGTCTGTACAAATATTCTTCTGCTGGTGTTGCTTCAAGCTCCCGCCATTTTATGTAGAAAATTAATATTTGAATAAAAAAATTTTATACTGTAACATGACTACCGCATAATCGTTTTCCTTTTACAAATTTAGAAAATAACGTGAAAATTATTTAGGATATTTTGTTCACTTTAATATATAATTAAAATTTCCTGCAAAATGGAACATACATGGAGAGATTTTTGTTATCCAAAAGAAATAGCTTATAGGAGAATGTAATTTACTTTATATTGTTTTAAGGGATTAATTCCTTTTACAAATTTAGAAAATAACGTGAAAATTATTTAGGATATTTTGTTCACTTTAATATATGATAAAAATTTCCTGCAAAATGGAAATTACATGGAGAGATATTTGTTACCCAAAATAAATAGCTTATAGGAGAATGTTGTAGGCTGTCTAAAAATCACAATAGATAGTCGATCCCCCATCAAACACCGATGATAGAAGTTACAATCTGACGACTTCTAGAAGGCTACAATTTGAGGACTTTCACGTAGAAGGCTACAATCTGACGACCTTCACGATAACTGATGAAAGCTCTAATTCAACAGCATTCACAATCAACATCGGGAGTTACAATCTGACGACTCTCATATTTGATAACAGGCAAAGATCAATAAGCAATGGCCTTTGCAATGTTATAATGGACGAGGTTATAAGCCAACAATCTCTCTCAAACGCAGAAATTCACTTCTGCGTTTTTCAAGTTCAAAACGCAGAAAAGTGTGTGTTCCTTAAACAGGCGTCGAACTCTGTAACGCAGAGTTAAATCACAAAACGCAGAAATTCACTTCTGCGTTTTTCAAGTTCAAAACGCAGAAAAGTGTGCGTTCCTTAAACAGGCGTCGAGCTCTGTAACGCAGAGTTAAATCACAAAACGCAGACAAGTGTGCGTTCCTTAGCAGGCGTCGAGCTCTGTAACGCAGAGTTAAATCACGAAACGCACACTTAGTGTGCGTTTTTCGACAGACCTGACTGCATCCCAAACTCTGAACGC
The DNA here is from genome assembly GCF_001876935.1 of Asparagus officinalis. Classification (NCBI taxonomy): domain Eukaryota; kingdom Viridiplantae; phylum Streptophyta; class Magnoliopsida; order Asparagales; family Asparagaceae; genus Asparagus; species Asparagus officinalis. The sequence continues at coordinate 55,745 of NW_017972947.1, read as the reverse complement.
AGAGTTGATCATCAACGCACCAGTGACCTGTGCGTTTCCAATTTCAGAACGCATGTGGCCTGTGCGTTTCAAATCTCCAATAGAGATTTAACTCTGCGTCCTAAGTCTTGGACGCAGAGTTAAAGCCCAAATGTGGCCTGTGCGTTTCGACTCCTAGCGAACACCTAACTCTGCGTCTCATCTTTAAGACGCAGAGTTAAGGTCTGAACGCAAGCGGACCTTGCGTTTTCAACTCCCAGCAAGCGCCCAACTCTGCGTCTCATCAATAAGACGCAGAGTTAAGGCCCAGAACGCTGTTTTCAGCGTTTTGACTCGTTCAAAACACTAACAGAACGGTTTCAAAACCGTTTTCCCCACGATGTAGGGAGCTGTTTAAGAGGGGGCAGTTACACCCCACTCAGCCCATTAAGGAGATATTTAAGGGGGTGAACGGTTCCAGAACCGTTTTCTCCCCAAGATTTTAGGGGATCACTACCCTATCATGGAGAGATTTATGGGGAGCAGTTAGACCCCATTAAACCCTCATTAAGGAGATATTTAAGGGGGCGGTTATACCCTTAACCCCCTATAAATACCTCAAAACTCAACTGAGTTCGGATCCTCTTTTTTTTTTGGAGGGGGGAGCTGACTTTTTGGGGATCCTTGATCGAGCATCTTGCCGCGTTCTGCAGCAACAAGGAGTTTTGGAGACCAGCAACAGGAGCTTCTTCCTTGGCTTATTAACCGAACTTTCGGTTCAAATCAACTCTTTTTCAAGAGTTCAAACTCGTTCAGAGTTATCAACTCGATCAGAGTTCAAAACTTGCTCTGCAAGTTCTTCTAAAACTCGTCAGAGTTATCAACTCGATCAGAGTTCAAAACTTGCTCTGCAAGTTCTTCTAAAACTCGTTCAGAGTTATCAACTCGTTAAGAGTTATTTTCAAACTTGCCACGCAAGTTCTCCACAGCGTCAAATCGTGAGGAGAAGACATCGTTCCAGTGAATCAAGACGTTCGGATCGTCAACGAGAAGCAAACTCGACGCGAGCATTCGAGGGAGGCATCTCATCGCCACCGTGAAGAACCCAGAATTAAACAAAGGGGAGAATCAAATTCATTCTCCTCTCTTTTGTAATCGGAATCCAAATTGTAATTGATTTTGAGAGGAATACAAGTCAATTTTTCTTTCATTGTCTTTTTACTACAAATTTCCAACAAACAAAAGATGGCGACTCTGCTGGGGACAAGCTTCTCTGACGAAGAAGTGGTGGTGCAATCCGACGTTCATCTCACTGGAATGACCGTTGAAACTCTGATTATCGAGTTTAATCAAGCCAAGTATGAGGAGGCCATCTCCTCCGGATCCCTTAGCCCCAAGGCTATGCGCAAGATCCACAAAGTTTCCGAGGAGACTAAAGCTCCAGTTGTAGCCAACTCATCTAAAGACTATCTCCCATGGGGGTTGCACTGTTCATACAGTCCCCTCCCTAAAGGAGAAGACTCGACTTCGGCACGACTCCAAAGCCGATCCTCCAATCAATGTGAACTCCGCGTTTGCGAGCCTCAACATGAGCTCTGCATAAGCCAAGCTAAACGCAACTCTCAGGAGTGCGTTCCAAAATTTAAACGCAGACATCAAACCTGCGTTGATCTGGCTGAACGCAACTCTCAAGAGTGCGTCCCAGAACCAAAACGCAACTCTCAGGAGTGCGTTTCACAAACTGAACGCAACTCTCAGGAGTGCGTTTCTGAATCCGAACGCAGATCGCAGGACTGCGTTTCACTAGCAAAACGCAGACTTTGGTCTTGCGTTAATCAAGCTAAACACGACCCTCGTGTTCCTTCTTTGGAACACGATGTGATTCGTCGTGTTCAAAATGATCAACATGGATTTAAAATTCATGTTTACCAAGAACCAGTCCCATCCTTTAACGGACAGGGGGTTCCATCTCTACCCTCACGCTCTGTGAGAGGTGCCAAGGAGACTAAAGCTCCAAAGGTTGTACCCATGCCAAAGGAAACCCTCTCCTTTAGCCGCCGAGATTACTCGAGCAGCCCCACCTCTAAAGGAGTGGGCTCAGTTTATGCCAAACGCAGCCCTCAGTGGTGCGTTGTGCAATCAAAACGCAGCCTTCAAAACTGCGTGAATTTGGCAGAACGCAACTCTCAAGAGTGCGTTTCAGAACCAGAACGCAACTCTCAAGAGTGCGTTTCAGAACCAGAACGCAACTCTCAAGAGTGCGTTCAAGATCCAAAACGCAGACTTACAAACTACGTTAACCAACAAAAACGCAACCGGCAAAAGGAGTGCGTTTCAGAACCAAAACGCAACTCTCAGGAGTGCGTTCAACATCCAAAACGCAGACTTACAAACTGCGTTAACCAACAAAAACGCAACCGGCAAAGGTGCGTTTCATCAACAAAACGCAGACTTCGGTCTAGCGTTAGTAAAACAGAACACGACCCTCGTGTTTCTTCTTCAGAACACGATGCGATTCGTCGTGTTCAAAAAGATCAACGTGGACTCAAGATCCATGTTCACCAGGAGCCAGTCTCATCCTTTAATGGACAGGGGGTTCCATCTCTACCCTCACGCTCTGTGAGAGGTTCATCCCAAGTCTCTGACTTGCGGGAATTGCTGTCGATGTTCAACCGACTGACGAATGTCGTTTTGCTCAATAATCGACGACATCCTCACAGGAAGAAGACTTTAGAGGATGAATACCTTGGAGTCACTTCTAACATGGTTGGAAGAGAGAGATCATCAACCATTAGTTCTGACGAGTCAGAGACAGATCGTCCTCCAAGCGTCAGAGAAATCGTTAACGAGTTTGAAGGAGTCTACCAACGCACTCGGACGCGAACATGAGCCATTCCACCTGTCAACTATCGGAGTTTAGCCAGAGGAACTAATTCCGATGACGAACACTCTGCCATTGCAGAGTCCCAATCATCAAGCTCTTTCGTTGGGCATGAGAGCTTCGCCCACATGGCAGAATATTCTGAAGGCCTTTCAAAGAGACTTGATGAACAGGAGGCCATGCTCAAATCTCAGCAGGAGGCCATCAATGAACTCATGGCCATGTTGACTCAAATCGTCGCAGACAAGGCCAAATCTCAGGAGACAGATTCGCCGCTTAGGCAAGAATCTTCCCGGAGAGGAAAAGCGTCTTCATCCCGACCTCACACAAGCAAAGGGAAGGGAAAAGTGGTTGATGATGCGGCTTCTGACCAAGAAGCCCACAGCCTGGAATCTTCCTCTGATGAAGGAAGAGAGAATGAGAACGAGCAGAATCTTCAGTCTGCCAAAATGGAAGAATTGGAAGCCCGCCTCAAAGCCATTGCTAATAGAAGCGAGCTCCAAGATGAGGGAGTTATCAGACCCTATCCTGCCGAATGGGATGCAGCCCCTTATCCTCCAAAGTTCGAGGTCCCGACGCTACAAACTTTTGACGGCACGGGATCACCGAACCAACATATTTATCATTTCAAGTCACAGACTGGAAATATAATATCGAACGATGCCATACTGGCTCGATTGTTCATTGGCACCCTCAAGGGAATTGCCTTTGAATGGTTCAGGAAACTGCCTGCGGGCTGTATCCAAAAGTGGGCGGATCTAGAGAGACTCTTCCTGTCAAGATTCTTTGAAGAGGATACAGAAGTCTCCATCCATACCCTTCTTGCTACTAAGCAGAAGAAGAGGGAGTCCGTCAAAGCCTATGCAGGATCAACCCGAGCAATCAGACCAAGCCCAATCTTCTCCTGAGCAACCGGACCAGGCTCACTCTTCCCAGTCAGAAGGGAAAGATACTACGGCCACTGAAGTCAATCCTCTTCAGTATGATGGCGGGTCCAACAACTATCATGTTAACAGTTACCTCTGATAGTCAAACTCATCAGATAATGGCCTATCTGGTGATGTGATTCTATTCCGACTTCATGGATAGTGCCCCACTAGGTGATGTGCATTGTCTACCTTTTTTTATTCCCCTGCTAAGTCTTAATCAAGAATGGGGGTTGATTACTTGTAACGAATCTTAGCATCGTCGAGTTAACATTACACTTCTGACGATCATAATCCCCACAGAGTATGCATTCAATTTGCATCACTTCCAATTTGTCACGTTAACAATACACCTCTGACAAAACCCACTTATCAATCCTCATTAATAGGATGATAAGTCTCCAAAGTTGCTCTGATCGCAACACCAATCTTGTCACGTTAACAATACACCTCTGACAAAACCTACTTATCAATCCTCGTCAATAGGATGATAAGTCCCCAAAGTTGCTTCAATCGCAACGCAAATCTTGTCACGTTAAGACTACACCTCTGACAAAACCTACTTATCAATCCTCGTCAATAGGATGATAAGTCCCCAAAGTTGCTCCAATCGCAACGCAAATCTTGTCACGTTAACACTACACCTCTGACAAAACCTACTTATCAATCCTCGTCAATAGGATGATAAGTCCCCAAAGTTGCTCCAATCGCAACGCAAATCTTGTCACGTTAACACTACACCTCTGACAAAACCTACTTATCAATCCTCGTCAATAGGATGATAAGTCCTCAAAGTTGCTCCAATCGCAACACAAATCTTGTCACGTTAACAATACATCTCTGACAAAACCTACTTATCAATCCTCGTCAATAGGATGATAAGTCCCCAAAGTTGCTCCAATCACAGAACAAATCTTGTCACGTTAACACTACACCTCTGACAAAAATCCACTTATCGACTCTCTCCAATAGAGCGATAGGTTCTCAAAATTGCTTCCATAGCAATATCATTCTTGTCACGTTAACAATACACATCTGACAAAACCAACTTATCGACTCTCTCCAATAGAGCGATAAGTCCTCAAAATTGCTTCCATAGCAATATTTTTCTTGTCACGTTAACACTACACCTCTGACAAAAATCCACTTATCGACTCTCTTCAATAGAGCGATAAGTCCCCAAAATTGCTTCCATAGCAATATTCTTCTTGTCACGTTAACACTACACCTCTGACAAAAATCCACTTATCGACTCTCTTCAATAGAGCGATAAGTCCTCAAAATTGCTTCCATAGCAATATTCTTCTTGTCACGTTAACACTACACCTCTGACAAAAATCCACTTATCGACTCTCTTCAATAGAGCGATAAGTCCTCAAAATTGCTTCCATAGCAATATTCTTCTTGTCACGTTAACACTACACCTCTGACAAAAATCCACTTATCGACTCTCTTCAATAGAGCGATAAGTCCTCAAAATTGCTTCCATAGCAATATTCTTCTTGTCACGTTAACACTACACCTCTGACAAAAATCCACTTATCGACTCTCTTCAATAGAGCGATAAGTCCTCAAAATTGCTTCCATAGCAATATTCTTCTTGTCACGTTAACACTACACCTCTGACAAAAATCCACTTATCGACTCTCTTCAATAGAGCGATAAGTCCTCAAAATTGCTTCCATAGCAATATTCTTCTTGTCACGTTAACACTACACCTCTGACAAAAATCCACTTATCGACTCTCTTCAATAGAGCGATAAGTCCTCAAAATTGCTTCCATAGCAATATTCTTCTTGTCACGTTAACACTACACCTCTGACAAAAATCCACTTATCGACTCTCTTCAATAGAGCGATAAGTCCTCAAAATTGCTTCCATAGCAATATTCTTCTTGTCACGTTAACACTCTTATCAAATCCGTTGATGGCTGAGGGTTTGCCAAAAAATCCTATGCACGTTTGCAGGCCCATCAGCTTAATGGATGTGAGTCGAGACTTAAAACAGATGCGTCAAAGACAAGTCTCAAAGACTTAGTCAAAAATGCACGGAAGCCACTTCCATGTCTTAAGTCAAAACGTTGAGGTCAGACCCGCGATGCAAAAAACCAAACGCCGAGGTCACACCTGTGTTCTAAATTCAACATGCAACGGTGAAACCCGCATCTCAAGTTCAAAATGCAAGGTCCACTCCCACATTCCAGAAGCAGGATTATAGCGCATACCTTCACACGGGTCTTGCATGGAAAATCCCTTCAACCAAGCTGCCTTCGAAGCGAGTGCAGAGAACAACTCCTTTGTGACAGCTCCAAGATCAGAGTGAGATCCAAAGTATTCCGAAAATTCGTCCCAGTCAACCGCGAACTTTCGAAAACTTTGGAGGGGGTTCTGTAGGCTGTCTAAAAATCACAATAGATAGTCGATCCCCCATCAAACACCGATGATAGAAGTTACAATCTGACGACTTCTAGAAGGCTACAATTTGAGGACTTTCACGTAGAAGGCTACAATCTGACGACCTTCACGATAACTGATGAAAGCTCTAATTCAACAGCATTCACAATCAACATCGGGAGTTACAATCTGACGACTCTCATATTTTATAACAGGCAAAGATCAATAAGCAATGGCCTTTGCAATGTTATAATGGACGAGGTTATAAGCCAACAATCTCTCTTAAACGCAGAAATTCACTTCTGCGTTTTTCAAGTTCAAAACGCAGAAAAGTGTGCGTTCCTTAAACAGGCATCGAACTCTGTAACGCAGAGTTAAATCACAAAACGCAGAAATTCACTTCTGCGTTTTTTAAGTTCAAAACGCAGAAAAGTGTGCGTTCCTTAAACAAGCGTCGAGCTCTGTAACGCAGAGTTAAATCACAAAACGCAGACAAGTGTGCGTTCCTTAGCAGGCGTCGAGCTCTGTAACGCAGAGTTAAATCACAAAACGCAGACAAGTGTGCGTTCCTTAGCAGGCGTCGAGCTCTGTAACGCAGAGTTAAATCACGAAACGCACACTTAGTGTGCGTTCTTCGACAGACTTGACTGCATCCCAAACTCTGAACGCAGAGTTGATCATCAACGCACCAGTGACCTGTGCGTTTCCAATTTCAGAACGCATGTGGCCTGTGCGTTTCAAATCTCCAATAGAGATTTAACTCTGCGTCCTAAGTCTTGGACGCAGAGTTAAAGCCCAAATGTGGCCTGTGCGTTTCGACTCCTAGCGAACACCTAACTTTGCGTCTCATCTTTAAGACGCAGAGTTAAGGTCTGAACGCAAGCGGACCTTGCGTTTTCAACTCCCAGCAAGTGCCCAACTCTGCGTCTCATCAATAAGACGCAGAGTTAAGGCCCAGAACGCTGTTTTCAGCGTTTTGACTCGTTCAAAACACTAACAGAACGGTTTCAAAACCGTTTTCCCCACGATGTAGGGAGCTGTTTAAGAGGGGGCAGTTACACCCCACTCAGCCCATTGAGGAGCTAATTAAGGGGGGCAGTTACCACCCCTAAATCCCCTATAAAAATACCTCAAAACTCAACTGAGTTCGGGTCTTCTTTTTTGGGCTGGGATTTTGGCTTGGAGGAGAAGGCTTTTGGCTTTTTGGCTCTCGGCTCTTGGCTTCTTTTTTGGGCAGCACCAGAAGAGATCATCTTTAAGATCGGCAACAAGAGCTTATTCATCCTTGGCTTATAACCGACTCTCGGTTCAAATCAACTCTTTTTCAAGAGTTCAAACTCGATCAGAGTTCAAAACTTGCTCTGCAAGTTCTTCTAAAACTCGTCAGAGTTATCAACTCGATCAGAGTTCAAAACTTGCTCTGCAAGTTCTTCTAAAACTCGTTCAGAGTCATCAACTCGTTAAGAGTTATTTTCAAACTTGCCACGCAAGTTCTCCACAGCGTCAAATCGTGAGGAGAAGACATCGTTCCAGTGAATCAAGACGTTCGGATCGTCAACGAGAAGCAAACTCGACGCGAGCATTCGAGGGAGGCATCTCATCGCCACCGTGAAGAACTCAGAATTAAACAAAGGGGAGAATCAAATTTATTCTCTTCTCTTTTGTAATCGGAATCCAAATTGTAATTGATTTTGAGAGGAATACAAGTCAAATTTTTCTTTCATTGTCTTTTTACTGCAAATTTCCAACAAACAAATGTAATTTACTTTATATTGTTCTAAGGGAGTAATCTATATCTATCTATACTATTTATAAAAGAGAATATGGATGTTCAAACTTTTGACTTTCTATTTTTGCCCCCTCTTAATATTTATAATTCCTAAGTTTGATAATTCCCCAATTTACTTAATTAATAATCCATTATCCCTCATCCACTAGCATTAATTCATTGTGAAAGTTAATGCATAAGTTACTCTATTCAATTTGCCACTATCCATTGTGATTAATACCTTTTGAACTTCTAATGTAAAGACTAATATTCACTATCCTCAAAATTGTAGACTTTATTGTAATTACTCTTTTAACTACTTTTGCTAATCATTACTCCACGTTCAAACCTTGAAGACCTACCTAACCTCCATTGTTTATTCGATGCAAAACTTCTAATGTATGCCCATGTTAATTTTTTTTCTTTGTATTTTGTAATTGTATGAAATTGGGTATACTCTCTTCAATTCCTTGGAC
>NW_017972947.1:9488-47333 GCF_001876935.1 Asparagus officinalis | reverse complement strand
TCTTATTATTCTCTAACATGGGTTGTAATTTTGTCTCTTTGTAGGTCATTCCGTAAAACTTACAGCCTCACTCGAGATCTAATTTGTAATTCATTTTAAATTTCAAAACATTTTATATAATTCCTATTTATCCCTTCAAAAAAAATTTATTCCTTCTCATTCTTACTCCTTCATATTTTAGTTGATTTCATATTTTAATTCGTTAGGGTCTAAAACAATTTCATTCTAAGTTATATATGCGAGCATTGGTAAGATTTTTCGCACTTTTGTTTTCATCTTTTGCAATTATTTTTAAATTTATATGTTAGTTGTACACATACACATATACAAATTATATAATATGATTATTTTATGAAGATAAAAATATATATTGATAAATAATAATATAATATATAAAACAATAATTTATAAAAAAAATTAAAATAATATTAAACAATTTATAAACAGAATCTATAACAAAATTTAATTTTATATAACTAAATTTTTTTAACATTATATTTATTTAATGCACATGAACCCTTCAAGTCAAACTGACATTGTTGACGACACAAAAGATAGAAGATTTATCTTTTTTTTCTTTAATCCTTGATAGAAAAAATTGAGTATATTAATGATGCAAATGTCTCTTAGTAATTGTTGGACATTATAAATTTCTCTCTTGTTGTAGAGAAATAATGTAAGTGGAATAGAATAGCGATCACAATATATTTAATTTAAAATATTAAATTTGAGGATTAACGGCCATTGCAAGCATCAAACTTGGGCTTTTTGTGTAGACTTCCTAACAAGAGCCAAGTTCCATCTCAAAAAGTATTAAAGATTTATTAAAAAAATAAGTACACAAATATTACATTTATTAATATTGGCTATAAAATTTTGATTTTATTATGAGATGAGGGAGGCCTTTGGCCTCCCCCTCATTATCCCTCCATTCACACCCATTATGGTGATGTAACACCCCATTAAGTGAGGGTGACTCTTGGGTACTCAACCTATTCATATTGATTAGTATAAATATATATCATAGGCCTTTGGCCTATGTACTTGCTTTAAACACGTTATCAGCACGAAGTGTTCTTGAATCCCTGAGCCATAAAAAAAATATTTCCTTCCTCTTTTGCGCATTGAGATCTGGTTCGTTGCAGCGGGAGCGTTCGACAGATCATCGCAAGGAGGCAGCGTTCTACGGATCTTTAGTATCGATCGTCCCTAGATCTGTGATCTAGAGGTAATTACTATAATCCATAGAATAATATATGGCAGCTGAAAAAGTAACAAGAAAAAAAATTTTGTTACTGTTCACCAAGGGTTACTGTTCACTCGGGAATTTTTTTTTTATTAAGCAATTTTATTGTTGTTCATCTAATCTAATTGCTTTCATTATTTGTTGACATAACTAGTAATTAATACTATTAGTTAATTGCTAATCAAAAATAATAAATTTATGTGCTCATGTTGATGAAACTGGCGAGAAGTTCTGCGGCTTCTGCTAGTTTGTAAAAATTCATATATTGTGTTAAATTTGCACATTTACGCTGATAGCACTTCCTATTACCATGAATATTATTTGGTTTTGCTTAGTATTAACGGAAGTGACCATTGCTAGGGAAATGCTCTTAAATTACATATTCTTTACTTGAAAACAGTAACACCAACACCAAGGTATTATTGTATATGTCCAGTTAACATGACATAAAATCATATTTGGCCCCTATAGTTTTTAATGCTATTCTTTAAACACATATACATTTTTCTAATGGAATGCTAAACCCTTGGTTGTTTCAGAGTTTCCATTCAGGGCACTTGCATTATTTTTTTAATCATCACTTGTTATTTTCAAGTTCAAACTCACAATTTCTACATGATATTAAAAGTATGAGTATTTGTATGTAACTCGTCAAAAAGATGGTTCAAAAACTATCTTAGAACGATTCAAGGGACTCCCGTCGGGTCTCTATCATACATATATTCAACCAGTAGAAGCTAACATGATTGTGCACCAGAAGTGCCATTCTTCGACGAAATTTAAACTTTGGCATAACAGACTGGGTCACCCAGGATCAGCAATGATGCACCGCATCATGAGCCAATCAAGTGGACACAACCTGAAGAACCTGAAGATTCTTCAGAAGAGTGATTACTCATGTCTATCTTGTTTTCAAGGTAAACTGATCACGAGACCTTCCCTTCTGAAAGTGGGATTAGAGTCTCCTAGCTTCTTGGAGAGAATACATGGCGATATTTGTGGGCCTATTCACCCCGCAAGTGGACCATTTAGGTACTTTATGGTACTTATAGATGCATCAACCAAGTGGTCTTACGTGTGCCTTTTGTCCACCCGCAACTTAGCTTTTTCAAAGCTATTGGCACAAATTATTAAGTTGCGGGCTCATTTCCCCGATAATCAAATCAAGAAATTACGTCTTGATAATGCGGGAGAATTCACTTCACAAGTCTTTCAAGACTATTGCCTAGCAACTGGCATCGAAGTTGAACATCCTGTAGCACATGTTCACACCCAGAACGGGTTAGCAGAATCTCTAATTAAGAGATTGCAATGGATTGCTCGTCCATTGTTGATGCAATCACAGTTGCCTGTTGAGGCTTGGGGTCATGCAATATTGCATGCAGCATCACTTATCAGAATACGGCCCTCTGGTGGCCATATTTTGTCACCAATGCAGCTTGCTTATGGTGCACCTCCGAATATCTCACATTTGAGAGTGTTTGGTTGTGCAGTTTACGTCCCAATTGCTCCTCCACAAAGGACCAAAATGGGTCCACAGCGTCGTTTGGGTATCTATATAGGGTTTGATTCGCCCTCTATAATAAGATACCTTGAACCCCAGACGGGTGACGCATTTAAAGCACGTCTTGATGATTGTGAATTTGTTGAGGATTCATTTCCTAAACTTGGCACACAGTCCAGGAAGCCTGACGCTTCTAAGACCATTTCTTGGAACACCAAGACTTTGTCTCATTATGATCCGCGTACTAGTCAATGTGAAGATGAGATCCTGAAGATTCTTCATCTTCAGAATACAGTACATTTACTTCCGGATAAATTCACTGATAACCAGAAGATTGTCAGATCACACGTCCCTGCTGTCAACACGCCAGCTAGGATTGACATCCCCAAAGATGGATGCAATCCGCCGGCAGCAGAAACGGCTGTACCTCAATTGAAAAGAGGACGCCCACCAGGTTCGAAGGACAAAGTCCCTCGTAAAAGAAAAAATCCTGGAGAAATAAAGATGAACCCAACACAGGATACTGAGCTCAGACCAGCTTCCTCTCCACTCCTAGATTCCCCTGAAGAGGAACAAATAGGAGAAACATCATTAAATTTTGTACGTACTGAGGAGGTACTGGACAGAAAAAGCACAGTCGTCGACGACGACTTTGCGTTCGATATTGCCGTTCACGTCACTGAATACGACGATGACATCGAACCACGGTCTCTAGCGGAATGTAAACGCAGAGATGATTGGCCAAAGTGGAACGAGGCAATAGGAGTAGAGCTGGACTCACTCTTGAAACGCGAAGTCTTTGGACCAGTAGTCCAAACACCTAAAGGTGTAATAACTGTGGGATATAAGTGGGTCTTCATCAGAAAAAGAAATGAACACAACGAGGTTGTGCGCTACAAAGCACGGCTTGTAGCACAAGGTTTTTCCCAAAGACCGGGAATAGACTATGAAAAAACATATTCTCCGGTTATGGATGGGAATACCTTCCGATTCCTAATAAGCCTCTCATCTCTGGAAGGCCTAGAAATGCAGCTCATGGACGTTGTGACTGCATATCTATATGGCAATATAGATAAAGATATCTATATGAAACTCCCTGAAGGATATAAAATTCCACCAGATATAGCAGATAGACCTCGGGACGTCTATTCTGTTAGGCTTCAAAGATCATTATATGGTCTTAAGCAATTGGGGAAAATGTGGTATAACAGACTAAGTGAGTTCCTTGCTATGCAAGGATTCACAAATGATAAAGTCTGCCCGTGTATCTTTATAAAAAGATCGGGAACAAGATTCATTATAGTCGCCGTCTATGTCGACGACTTAAATCTCATTGGATCTCCTGCAGAGATAGCTGGGATATCTGAAAGCCTTAAGAATACTTTTGAAATGAAAGACCTAGGCAAAACAAAGTATTGTCTTGGCTTACAGATCGAACACCTTAAGGGTGGTATCCTGTTACACCAATCCACATATACACGGAAATTACTTAAAAATTTCCGAATGGATAAATGTCATCCTCTTAGTACACCAATGGTTGTTCGATCATTGGATGTAAAGAACGACCCCTTCCGTCCGCTGGAAGAGGGGGAGGAAATGCTAGGTCCTGAAGTACCTTACCTCAGTGCCATTGGAGCACTATTATATCTGGCTAACTGTACGCGTCCCGATATAGCGTTTTCAGTTAACCTACTAGCCAGATACAGTGCAGCGCCCACAAAGCGCCACTGGAATGGAGTTAAGCATCTTCTGCGCTACCTCCAAGGGTCTATAGACCTGGGATTATATTTCCCGAAGGGTGGGTCTCCCACCTTAATTGGTTATTCAGATGCAGGTTACAGGTCTGATCCCCACAACGAGAAATCACAAACCGGATTTGTGTTTACATTCGGTGGTACGGCCATCTCCTGGAGGTCTATCAAGCAAACCACTGTAGCAATCTCATCCAACCATTCCGAACTCCTCGCGATCCATGAAACCAGCAAAGAATGTGTTTGGCTTCGTTCTGTCATTCAGCACATCTTAGTGTCTACCGGCCTGAAGACTGGTGACCTTGAGCCAACTACTATATTTGAAGACAATGCAGCCTGCGTTGCTCAACTTCAGTCTAGCTTCATCAAGGGTGACAAGACGAAGCACATATCTCCCAAGTTTTTCTGGACGCACGATCTTCAAGAGGAGGAGCAAGTTAAAGTACAGCAGATCCAATCATGTAATAATTTAGCTGACTTGTTCACTAAGGCTCTGCCTAGATGTACTTTTGTAAAACTTGTAAAAGGAATAGGGATGAGACATCTGAAAGACCTACAAGCCTGAAGCTTGTATGGTTCAGGGGGAGTAACCTATGGGTTGTACTCTTTTTCCTTAGGCTGATGGTTTTTTCCCACTGGGTTTTCCACAGCTAAGGTTTTAACGAGGCAAACAAGTTTACTCTGGATCCAGAGGTATCCACCCCATTAGCTTTACGAACCCTGAAGTGTTCATAAGCTAAACTCAAGGTAATGGATGGATAAGGAGGAGTATTATGAGATGAGGGAGGCATTTGGTCTCCCCCTTATTATCCCTCCATTCACACCCATTATGGTGATGTAACACCCCATTAAGTGAGGGTGACTCTTGGGTACTCAACCTATTCACATTGATTGGTATAAATATATATCATAGGCCTTTGGCCTATGTACTTGCTTTAAACAGATTTCTATTTTTAATAAAGAAGATATTACTAATTACTTCGTGCAAAGCGCGTGCACTGTACTAGTAATAAATAATAAAGCATCATGTGCCCTTTTAACATTCAAGAATAAAAAAAAAAACCCAGCGCCACTCACTCCTTCACTTGCATCTTCAATTAACGTTAAGCAATAACAAACGTGCCAGGTACCCTCCCTCCACCCACAATCCCAAACATCACAATTATCTCCACCGTGATAAATGTTCCTCATACCTCAGCATAAACAAGCCAATCTGCACTCGGGCATACACAAACCGTACGTACATCGGCGAAAGACAAAATTATTCGATCTAAACGTCAAACATCTGGTCGACGATCGTCCTAATCGTCGCGGTTCGTCCAACAGTTCCATCAATGATCATACTAATTAAGGAACTAGATATATATAGATAAATTAGGAGGTTTCAATCTTATAATTTAATGTAGATTTATCAGTTATATATGAAATTATACTTGTGTATATCTATGCGTGTTTGGAAAAGAAATGGAGAAGATAGGAGAGAGGCCGGGCGATGATCGAGGATGATGAACTCCGTGGAGATGATGATGAAGTCATCCGATACAATCATACAGACTCGCTTACTTCCTCTGTCCTTACAAGACAAAAGGAGAATGCAAGCGTAATGAAGAATTAAAAAGCATGGAATTTATATAAAACAAATAAAAAATTTAGATGAACCTAAAACATAGTAAGAGAGTTCTAAACATTACTAGCTTTTAACAATTCATACGCGATATTACAGAAAGAAAACCCTTGCATTCTTTCAAGAAAATTTACTCAAAATTAATTTATACTCCAATATATGGAAATTGATGGACGGAGAGTTAAGAGACGTTGAGGAGGGCTACGGTGCTTATTTTAATGAGGTTTGCTTCGGTGTTCCAAAAATAGATTTTTTTTTAAAATTTTTAAATTGACAAAAATAACAAATTAGCTAAAATAAGAAATGGTATTTTAGTCTTTTAAAAATCTCTTTCTCAATCTCACGTCTCAGTTCCACCCGTACAAAAGAAAAAAAAAAGAACCAGTTGAATTTCCTTAATTGTAGCTTCTCTTATTTTTGCATACTGATAGAAAATACATGTCCTGCACGGTTTGCAATTTTTTTCCATTCAATCAAATTTACTTCTCAATCTCACGAATGGGGTTAATTAGAAACCAATTGAACCCTCCTCACGCTAGGCAGTCTATTTCCAAAAGAAAATCTATCTTTATATAGAAAAATAAATGATTACTGATTTGAAGAACGAGAAATTTAAGGGCTTAACAACTACATCATACTATATAATTAAATTTTTTAAAAAAGAAAAAATAAGATGTACCTTTCATGGCGTTCTCTTTCTCTTCATGAGATTTTTTGGAGTCTAACCGGTTTCTTCTAATGGAAAGTGCGGAGAAAAGCTTTGGTTTTAATAGTTAATTAAAGAATTCTAATTAATGATAAATTATGTTTCTCCCATAAATTATATTTCCTAAAATAACATTTTTACCCATAGTTAATTACAATTTTGGGTGTGGAACACCTCATAGCCGTCAAATCTATCTACCTAGAATTGTGAGAGCTATTTTTAAGGAATTTATTTACGGATATGCCATCATTGCTCCAACTAATCTCTATGGAGCACCGAAGCGGTAGGCTATTTTAATTGGTTCCGCAGAGGAAACCGAGATAACTTACAACCTCCAAAACAAAATTTTACAACGGTTCGCAACGAAGAATCAGGCAAATGAATCGGTCTTGAGGAACTTTTATAACCTAACAGAAAATATACGTGTTAATTTTGCCAGAAGTAGAGGCTACTTCTACTACTTCCAAGCAAAAAAGTGTGTTTGGTTCTCTGAAAAACTTACTTCTAATACTTCCCTAAATGCTTATGTGGCGCCTACGTGTCATCCTTACTTCCAAAATATTTTTCCAATCCTCAATACTCAGAAGTAGCTTGTAAGTAGTTGAAATGCATATTAATTATGACATAAATAATTTTTTATTAATATTTCCTTTATTAGTTACTTTATTAATTATGACATAAATAATTTTTTATTAATATTTCCTTTATTAGTTACTTCTAACAACTTTTCATTGATAAAATTACATTTCCTTTATTAGTTACTTCTAACAACTTTTCATTGATAAAATTACTTCCTAATAATATTTTTAAATGGTATCCAAACAAAAAAAATAAATGAAGAGGAAGAAGTTCTAATTCCATTACTTCTAAAAATATATGAAACAAACAAAAAAATGTTATTTCCACTACTTATTTCCACTACTTCCTATTTCATAGCTTTGAAAGTTACTTCTATAACCTACTTCTTACTTCTAATACTTCCATTATTCAAGCGGGCCCTTAGACGCATGAATGGGTCAACAAACAAATCCCCACCGTTCCCAAAAGGTCAAAATAATTAGGATTATGATAACTAATCAACTTTATTGATGATTGTTACTAGAATCTCAACTATATATGGATTTCCAAGATTTAATTAGATCTCTAAAGTGGATTTTTTAGGGTGGACGGTTGCGCAGAAAGCCCTATATATAATCTCGCTCCAGAAGACGACATGTGTCTCGAACTCGACCCGAGTCCTATACACTTCGAAAGACGCCTTCACTCATTGTCCTCTAGAAGGCCGATTAGAAAGACGTCCTCGCTCGAGCCGTCTCATATATCCGATGCGTGCTTGCCCAGTAGGCCGAGTCGAAAGACATCTTCATTCAACCTCTCAAAGGACCGAGACGAAAGATGTTCCTTCTCAAACTTAGCAATGATAGTCATCACTATCACATTAAATGCATGGTCAAAGCCATCATTACACCTCCCATGGAATCATAATGACTCATCAGACCACGCTAGCGTCGTAGGCGCCCCTATGTCGTCGTCACAATAAATACAAGGGTGACTCGGACTGCTCATTGCCGACACATGTAAAGTATCAACTAACCAAGCCGAAAACATGGACTTAGCCGAAGTTATGCAAATACCCTTCTAGATTTAGTATAAATAGGCACATTGTCTACTGCATGATTGTATGCAAAATTCAGCACACTTAAGAGAACTGAATCATTGTTTCTTCTCTTTACATTACAATTAACATAATCGTCGGAGGAACCACCGGAGAACCCAACTCCGATCCTCTAACGTGTTGCATGTGTGCAGGACTCTCGTCTGCTCAACAATTAGCCATTAAAGGAGATTAAGAGACCCAAAGTTCTTCAAAATCAACCCTAAATCCTACTACTTAACTTCTGACACCAACAAATTCAAAAAAAAAATTGTTTTTTGTTTTTTGTTTTTATAAATCATTCAATTCAAATGCTGAACATATGATATCACGTTTAAAACTATTAAACACTTCACGTTGTATATGGGTGGGAGTGGTTGGAACTTCATACTAATTGCCACTGCATTCCAATTGAAGAATGCTTCGACAATGCTTACTAGGAACCATGTTGTAAATACTTCTTGTTTCAACTGCTTATAACTGAACACAGCCTTACAAACATTACATTACAATTTTAACCATTTAAAATCCATATTTTTTAAAAAAACAGGAATTTTTGTTTCCACTCCAATGATTAAAGATTGGATTTGAAATCCTGGCCCCGCCCCCGCGTAAAGAACTCAACCATCTTCTTTAAAAGCGCCAAAGCTTCCTCACCCTCGGGACTCTTCAAATGAAAAACATGCTCTCCTTTGCTCTCAACCAGCTCCACTTCCCCTTTCCACCCGCTCCCCCTCAGCACTTCACAATACGCCCTCCCTCTCTCGGCCAGCCGATCGCAATCCGCCACGCAAACCATGGCTCTCCTGCATCCCAGCCCCTTCAAGCTCGGCGAACTCTTCGCTATTGGATTGAATCTTGGATCGTCTGGCCCAACGTCTGGTGTGGTCACCGCCGTCCAAAGGTTTGCGATGAATTTGACAGTGCCGGCCTTTAACATCGTTTCTGAACCGATACGTTCGGTTCCCCAGAAGAACGGGTGGACTAATTGTATGCCTTCTAATGCTATTCCTTCGGCTCCCGCTCTCATTGCCATGTTGTGTGTGATGTTGCCCCCTGCCCGAGTACAGATTCTATCAGAACACTTCACATACGTAGAATTTATTAGGGTCAACACATTTTGCAAAGGGTAGGAAACTTGCTCGCTAAAATTATATATTGCACTAGATCTATCTAATTTATCAACCCTACTATTCCATGGGTCATGGCTCCGCCACTATCAGAATAATTTGCAAAAATAATAGCGGAACAGATTTGAGTCATAAACTGGATGTTTTTTGAAAGATTTGCATGCCAGTACCCGCACTATCTCCCGCCAAAAACACGCGTTCAAAATCACCATAATCCCTCAACCAAGCGTCCGAACCCGAGCCAAGCGCCCACTTCAGCGCGGCCCACGAATCATCATACGCGGCGGGTATCAAGTGCTCAGGAGCGAGGCGATAGTCAACCGACACGGCGACGATGTTCGCTCGTGACACGAGCAAATTGAGGAAGAAGTGGTAGGGAGGAGAAGAAGCAGATTCGACGCAGAACACCCCGCCGTGGTAATAAACAAGGATCGGGAGCCTCCTCGTCTTCAAGAAAGTCGGAAGGTAGAGACGGGCTGAGACCCCGGTGGTGGAGTCGACGGTGACGTCTTTTGAGGTGACGTTCGTGACCGGGTCGAAGCCGGCCGGGGTTTTGGTGTTGCCGGTGAAGCGGTCGATGCGGCCGTTGTTGTATATGCGGAAGAGAGGAGCGTAATCGACCTTGATTTCGGATCTGGGGTCCATTGTGAGAAATTTTTTTTGGAAGTTTGCATGTTTTTTTGTTCATTTGAGACTACTCATCAGAATGTTAGGGACCTAACACGTAATTTATTTATTTTTATTTTATTTTCTCTTTTTTAAAGAAGAGCTCAATTTTCGGGCGAATGTTTGTGTTTGAGTGGTTATAATTTGTCTGAGACCCGTTCCTTCCTCTAAATACATTCTACTTTAAGACACTCCAGTCACTAAATACGGTCGTCAATTGTGATTGAGCGTCAGTCTTCCTCCTATTAATTACTAAGGGTGCGTTTGTTTGAGATGGAGGCTTGGTGAAAGCCTGACAAAAACCACTGTTTTTGTGGTTTTTGTCATGCTTTCAGCCAAAAACGCCTCTTAAAGAGGCGTTGTTGGCTAAAAGCCTGACAAAAACAGTGTTTTTGTCAGGCTTTCACCGGCCTCTTTAGCAAACCAAACGGACCCTAAACAAATTATTTATTTAGAAAAAAATCATTTTCAATTGCTACTAAATTGATTAATTAGATCGAGTTCCTGACCCCCTTTAACTCAAGATTGACTTGATTCTTGAACACTTTAACATGGATCATTTATACGGGATTATACCTAATGAATCCCCAATTATTCCGCATCAAGTTAGGGTCGATGCATAGGGGGTTCCATTAAGAATACGACCTCGATTAACTTCTTGGTTTATGTCACCTTCTAGCTTGGAAAATTCATGTAGCTTCATGATCTCATTCCTTCTTTGATATTCGATAAAAGAAATCCGGCCTCAGCGAACTCACCAAGACCATGGTTTCTTTACCACACAGAGAGAGAGCTTGGAGAAGCATGCAATCAGAACTGTACCGATGTCTCATTTAAGCATCCAATATTCATGAACACCATCCAAAATTGTTGCTTCTCATATGGAAATCAAACTTAATGACCTTTAAGACGCAACAGAAACATGATGCCCATGTACATGTCTCGATAATTGGAGGCCTGCTGCAATATGGTTTTCAACAATCAAAAAAATAAATAACACCGAATTTAGCAATTAAGATTCATTTCTTCCAAGATAGACGACTTCACGATAAACCTCGAGGATTGCAAGGTTTTTGACCAGGGGTTGTTCTAATGTCCACGCAAGCAAACAGTATCCTCGCAATTCACCAAACTCCATGGATTACAATATCCACATCAAACCAAATGTTTGCGCAAGTAAAACCATAGATACAAATGATATCCTATTGTTGGATATAAAAAGAATTGAGATATCTAAATGCCAGCGGAAACTGGCAAGAGAACTCATCTCGCTCAGCCGATGCTTGTGACTTGTTGGCAGACAACAGAGAACCAAATTCCAAGACTTTCGGAGGTGAAAGCTACAAACTGAGTTCAAGTTGATGAGTCTTCCTCAGTAGATCCTACTTTGGCTTGCACAATAATTGAACTGCCCACAGAATTCTGCTTCCTCTCTGCCTGTAGAGATCGACACAATGATTCTAGCTTTTCTTTTTGGTTCTTCATCTTTTCGAGCTGTTTCTTCATGATTTCACGCTGCAAGATGGAAAAGGGAGAGTCAAAAATAATATTTTTTTTGTGGTGGGGTGGGGGGGTTTTTTTTTCTCTTTTTTTTGTTGGGTGGACCACATTTCCACATTACGCTAGAGAACTTTTCATAAACATCAATAGTATGCTAAGCTAAAGTTTGGTGAAATTCACGGATCGGTATTCCAGGCTCCAGGCTCCAGGCACCACTTTTCACTAGACATCTCCCTCATACACATAGTTTTACCTTGAATCCCACAATGGATACAGCTTCTTTTAAAATTACCACATCAACCCTTGGTATTGTGCACTATGCTTTCAGAATGGCTATAATAATATGAACTATGAAGATCTTTTCTGCGCTCTACTTCTTCACATCAAGTTTAAATTGGTTCTATATTTATGGAATTCATTGTGTGACAACTGTGACATCATCATTTTCTCATGACATCTTGGTGACTTGGGAGTGATACTGAGTTTAATTATCATGCTAAATGAAATATTGTGCATTACCATGCTCTCTGTAGATATGCTTGAATCATTTACAATACAGAGACTTGGATCAAACAAGTGATCAAGGTGAACTCTTAGTAGACAACCCAATAGGAAAGGAGGCTGAAATAAAGTAACAGTGGTGAAAATACAGTCTCTATCTGTAAGAAGACAAGGAATTCAGGCCAGATGATCCATTCTAGATTCTTGAGATCTGGGGAACAAAGTCATGAAACAATAACTGGACTGAGGATAAAATGACACTCAATATATACACAAAGGAAAATGGTAAAATGTCAAATAAGGATTTCCATGCTCTTGTGCCATTTAGCTTATGACCTAGATGAAACATAGTCACTCATCATTAATTTCCTAGTTCAACACGAGTAAAGTAGAGACATGTTTTGCATAAAATAGAACAATAAGCTAACAATAACAAACCACGCTCTGCACAGAAAAGCGGATTAACATTCCAAACATGATAAAGAATAAAAGAAAGTCTATGAAGCTTGATAAAGTAAAACCTGATTAAGAGTCAAAGAGAACAATCACTTTCTAAATTTCCATGCATGTAATTCTTTACCTCCTCCACAAGCTTCACAAGTGCAATATCGGACCTCTCACATTTACCCTTCAGAAATTCATTTTCTTTCTTAAGCTCCTTTATTAGCTTTCCCATCTGTAAAACAACATTATTTTAGTTTAGTTTTAATCTAATTTTATACAGATCAAACACAATACTTTTTCCGATCAAAGACCAAAACCAGCACCAACCTAAGACTCTTAACAACCCAATCATAAGCCTTGCATGAAAACAAACTCAATCAATCCACAAAACATCACATAAGTATCCATACTCTATACCAGAGAAATTGTCAGCAAAGACAAGTATACCTTCTCCATCTCCTGCTTAAATGTCTCGAAGACTTCATTGCTCTTCAGCAAAGCTTCCTGCACAGTTTCATATATGAAAATTGTTTAGGATAGTCTAATTTACTAAGCACCAAAAAGAAAAAGAGAGTACTTGTCATGTGGGAAGTAACAACTCATGAAATAATAATAATAAAATAATCTAGAGTTGAATTCTGCTAGGAGGGTGAAGGAGAGAATACTTAGACACAAGACAAGTCAGCAGCTTGATATTGCAGGTTGCCGAGCCCCTCATTACATTAAGTTAGTACACATTATAAAGGGACGGATATTAAGGACCGTAAAGAGTTCATAAATGGGATTGTTTATGGCCCAATCAGACCCCATAAATTACTCTTTTCTAATGTTCAGCTGGTATAAAAAATTACACAACCAGATCCATAAAAAGAATCCTCCTATAAAACTTCATATGGGCACCACGACACATACTATATCTGCCAATTTCCCCTTCATAAGCATCTCATGCATTTCGTGGAAGAGATCAGAGAATTAGAAGATATGATATTTGTGTGTGACTGTGTGTATCGTCAATTTTTCTACAGCTGGTGAATTCAGTAAAGGATTACTGAGGTTGACTCTGATATCACCCGTTTGCCAAGGGTGCACGGCCCACCTAACAGTGATCCTTACATTGTTACCATTGGAACCCATTGCTGGTTCACAAATAGTCCTCATATTTTTATATCTGGTTCTATTCCTTAAAAAATATTGAACATGCATCATGCTGCACGATGCGAAGGTTCTACCAGAATGTATAACTAACTGGATGTCTTTTGTGCCAGCATCGCAGATAATTTTATTTTATTTTTTTAATGTCAATATATTCTGTTACATAACCTGACCTATTTTCTTTGGTCCATCTTTTGTAATAGGAAAAGGGAGGTTCTATATATACACCATTGAATTAAATTAGAATATATTTTAATATGCCTATTTATACAAATACACATCCCTAGAATTAAATTTCTATCGATTGGACATATTTCAAGGTGCCTTGCATTCATCACAGCAAATCTCAATCACGTTTGTTTAGTTTCCCATTCCAAAATATAGTTGACAGGGAAAAGAAGATATGACTAAGGGCTGCAAACTTATTTAAGGTTTAAGGGAAATATAAAGTTCAAATGTATTCTATAAAATGACCACGATAGAGTATTAACCCAATGCTAAATTCAGGTACTTTATTCGTAACTTTTACAAGTCACAAGCACTAAAAAGAAATAACCATGTATGCTTGGTGACTATCTGGCAAACTTCTCAAAATAGAAAATCTTTAGTACTACAAACTTTAAATAAAACGAACATGAACCTGAAATTGCTGAAATTTTTCTCCATCGGCTGCTAATTGCAATCGTAAACTTTTCTCAGTGGTCAATAGTTGAGTAACCTGCTCTGCATATAATTGCATCTGGGTATGTTCCTGAGTTGACCTCTCTTGATGTTGTTGAATTTTGAGATCAGCAAGCTGCAGTTCGAGCATTTTTTGTTTCAACTGCAGAATATTCATACAAGCGACAATGGGTAGTCAGCATGGAAAACCATACGCAGATGAAAATGTTCATTTAAATAAAAAATGAATAACTGATACCTTGTACAGTACTTAGTGAGCTCTGAATACTACAGCACCTACCTTCTGCGAAAACTGCTCTTCAGTCAGAGTGTATTGATCAGCAAGATGTTTTAGTTTGCTCCTTAGCCTGCAACATATTTTTATATATATTAGTTCATTCAAGTATCTCTAATAATAGCAATGATGCAACGAAGAAAATTAATGTGCATATATGCTTAATGGATATAATGGACTGTCTTATAGATAGCAAAAAAGTATAAAAGGAGCTCTGATTTGGATATTACATTAAAAATCAAAGTTTACTTCTCTATGGTTAGAAATCTCAGACGGCTTGAAAGAGGTTCAGAAACTTCTCAGATACCTGTTGAAACACGACCAAAGGTTCATGAAGTCCTTACAATCCATCAAAATTGAATTCCAGTGGTTTCGACAAGTTTCATCTTAAATTGACCTTAATGCTAATGTATTATCTGGAAGCTAAATACGAACATCATCAGTTCTATATAACAGAAAACGTGATTGGTGAAGTTATGTATCTTAGGTTGACTTTCATGTTAATGTATTATCTGGAAGTTGAATATGTACATCATCAATTCCATATAACAGAAAACATGATTGTTTAAGTTAAATTCTGCATGGAGATTGTATAAAACTAATTGAAACAGAACAGGTGACAGCTTAATTATGAACTGATAAAGAACCTGATGGTAAATGCTATAAGTCAGAATAAAGTAAATAGCATTGAGTATCAGTCATGTGAATGATAATCCAACCCATATATCATGGGCACGAACAACAGCTAGTATAGGTAACTGCATCTGGGTCTGTTTCAGGCCCTCACAATCCAACCTATTTGTTAAAGGTAACCATCTGATCCATCTCTTAAAAGGTACTGGATACAGGTCGTGCCAATGATAATACAACGCCTATTCATGGGCATCAAGCATGAAAAACTACTATTATAGGTAACTGCTTTTGGATCTAATCCGACCCTCTTAATATGATCCATTTTCTAAAGTTACCATCCGATTCTAGAGTTACCATCTGTTAAAGGTAAACGCAAATAGATCTACGTTGGGGGAGACGCGAAATGCATTGCTATTGCAGATCTAAGGTAAGTTTGGCTTCCAATTTTATGATGGTTTTCTCAGGATTTCAAGTGCTTTTAAAGTTTTTCAACAAAATTTTATGACAAGTCGGCCTCAAAACTGACCTAAACAACCGTAACCAAAATGTTTTCAGCCATCACCATTATCCTTGGACAAAATATTATAAAAAATAGATGAAGTATTTATCCCGAACTTTTGAAGTAGCTACATGAACCCTTTCCTTCTTAAATGTTCGCCTAGGCCTACATTTCTTATTCTTCCATCAATTATGACTCTGTGCTCCTAGTTATGCCACTTAATACCTGCATATGCTCAAATCATTTTGATCAGCTTTCCCTAAATTTATCCTAAAGGGAAACTGACTCAAACTAACAAACATTTATTGTTGTATTTTCTTAGTATATTGCCACTCATTCATCTCAATGTTATCATTTTAGCTCCTTTTTTTGGGATAATGGTGTTTGATAAGTGTCCGTTCAACAAAAACTGCACTTGTTATAATTTAGAGCATTTAAATATTATTTTATTCGAAGAAGATAACTTGGCCTGCATCTTCCTCGTCCAATTTCCCATTTGTAAGAACAAAATATTTATGTACAAATTGCACAAAGTACAACTACAGGATAATTTTTCTCCAAATCACCAGGCTCCTTATTTTAAGGAATAGGAGCTACTGAGCTAGGAAGACCATATCTTGAACAAAACAATTTGATCAGAAAATCCAAGAAATTTTACCAATCAAAGTGCCAAAGCTCTATCTGATAGAGAAATATCCATGTATCTAGTATGATTAAGCTATGACCAGAATAAAGAAGATGCTTACGTTTCATTTTCCTTGAGTTGAGCAAGGCATTCCTCTTTCTGTTCCTCTAGCTTAATGCTAACATCCTAGAAGCTCAATACAGAAACTATTGCACCATTAGTTACTAAATAAAATTGATAAAAAGTCTGCAATTTATCAAAAGAATGCATCCTTAAAAGGAACATATAATAAATACATGAATACTACTACCAACACAAAAGCATCGCCGAGCATAAGATACACTACTATTTGTAGTTCAATTTCCATACCTTAATCGCATCATTAAACTTATTAGACAAATCTAATCTCATATTTTGTCCCTCTGTTGATACTCTCTGGCATTCATCCTGTTCAAATGAAAACCAAATATGTGCATAAGTAGTTTGTGAAAACACAATGCATACCAGCAAAAGATAATTAGTTGTTAGAATGATAAATCCCTGAAAAGAATGA
The DNA here is from genome assembly GCF_001876935.1 of Asparagus officinalis. Taxonomy (NCBI): domain Eukaryota; kingdom Viridiplantae; phylum Streptophyta; class Magnoliopsida; order Asparagales; family Asparagaceae; genus Asparagus; species Asparagus officinalis. Next base: position 30,190 of record NW_017972947.1, on the reverse strand, counting down.
AAATAGTATAAACTAAAACTAGATAAATTCCTCAAAAGAATGAAAATAGTATAAACTAAAACTTATTCACATTTGGAATAATACCTCTATACTTGAGAAGCTGCAACAAGATATAAATACTACATCGGTTTAAAAGGCAGATTATATCATGGTCAAGTATACTGCTAAAACAAATTATAGGTTTAGCAGCTACACCAAATAAAGGACAGGTAAGATGCTTTAAAAAAAAAGCCTTCCATAAATTAACTTCTAAATGCTTCATGCTATACCAAATCAATAGTAGTATGCTATGAACGGCTTGGATTTTCTCCTGTTCTTCTTTTATATATTTTAGGATTCCTTTCCCATATTGTACCGCTAGATCCCCTTCTTCTTTGAACTAACACTGTCTATCTCATGCTAAAGTAAGCAGATGGGCAACAGAAAAGAAAACACTAATGAATAAATAAAAAGTCAACAGAATTCACGGTATAAAAGGGAGATTCTCTACAAGCCTTGCGTACAAACAGGTGTGCTAATGGAAGAGTTAATTCGTAAGTTGAAACTGCGTCAAGATTGCGACCTCTTAAGTAAAACTTACGAATCAAAGAAGAGCATTTGTTGCTAGGTAATAAGCAACCACGAATTTCGTAGTTCATAGGAACTTTATGGTGGGCGATAGGCTGAAGTGCATGAACTCCCTGATCGAGGTTCAGGTGAGGTTGTTCCCAAGGGCGAACCAGGTAATACACGAGTAATGAAGCTTATCTTGCCAAAGAAAAGAGATTGATGAACCAACTATCCTTTGGCTTTCCCAACTTGTCCTAGAGTCCAGTAAGACCTTAATCTCTATTCCGAAAATGAGTGAAATCAATAGGAAACAATTTTAGAATTGTCATGAGCTATGTTACCAGGGTATTTCTATCATGAAGACATGCATGTATCCAACGCGTGTCGTACCCGTACCATACCCGACACTTCATGAACACTCCTTAAATATATGTGTACATTTATTCAGATTTCAGACATGAAATCAATTTATACAATTCATTGTTTTAATTTAAAACACTCAGCATACACTTCTTGGACATATATCCTACACGTCACATCCATTTCGGAAATTGTTGGACAAGGGTTGAGTTTGTTTCAGCCTTAAGTACAATTTCAAAGGGTCCTTTGCATATCTATCTAACTCAGAAGTAAGATTATTACAGCCCATGAATTTCAGCAATGTCCATGTGCCCTTTCCTTTCACAAATTTGCCATGTCATGTACCCGCACCCGTACCCATATCCATGCAACTTAGGTCATGAGTAAAGCCAAATCCAAAACCCTTTCTTTGCTTTGTATACAAAGCTCGGTTATAAATTATAGAGAAACAAGCATCTATTATCTATAATCCCACCGCAATAAGCTCCAACACCACAAGAGGAAAGATGTGATCACTAAAAAGGTAAAATCTACAAGTAAAACACTGAGGATTGAAAAACAAGAAGTTAATTTGGCGATACGTTACACAAAGGATAAGTAAATTGTCAACAGGTATCATTCACAATTTAAAATGAGAAAGAAAGATCATAAATACGGTTGTTAGCCAGAAAATATGTAAAAGTCAAGTGGACACCATCTTTCGATTGGATAATTTACCATAAGCATTTTATTCTGACGTTGCAGTTCCCTGCAAAGTGATTCAAGCCTTTCTCGCATAGCAACAGCTACAAGATAAAAGTGAAAACGAAATCAGATAATATTTATATAAAAGAACAAAAGATTAGATGTTTAAGAAAGAGGTTTTATTTATTTATTTATATTATTATTTTTTCTTTTTCCTTTTTTATATTATTATTTATATTTTTATTTTATTTTTTATTTTTTTATTTTTTTATTTTTTCCTCTTTTTCATACAATCTGATCGACCAATGTGACGTAATGCTTTGCCCTTATCTTGAGCTAAAATAGATGGTTCCTTGAATACAAGCTTCCACAGTGGAGGCCAATTAATTGCACCTACAAGTTGTACAGGAAACATTTTCATTGACTATATATGCCCTTATCCTATGGCTAACAACAATGATAAAAATCAGGATATCAGAACAAACCATTATCATGAACAGGTAACTCTAAAGAAACATATTCTACCACAGTTAACATCTAACTTGGACAGAAACGGGCACGGGTACTGGTACGGGTGCAGCTACGGGACACGGCAAAACTGTAAAATGTAGGGTATGAGGACACGGATAAATGTTTATGAGATCATTTTTTTTCTGCTTCATGTGTCATTAGAATTAAAATTCCAATCATATTTTTAAGTTTCTTTTATCATAATGATTATCATAAATCAGAAACTACTCATTTTTACTAGACATCCAAACGATCCTTTAACTATATAGTTTTGAAGTTGGGTATGGACTGAAACGAACCCGACCCATATCTAACTAGTTTCAAGAAACAAATGTGAAGTGTAAGTTATACGTCCAAGAAGTGTTTGACAAGTGCTTTAAATTAACACATATTGTATAATTGAGTACATGTTGTAATAAATGCATGTATATATTCAAGAAGCATCCATGAAGTTTGGGTACGGGAAAGTGTCCGGTATAGGTACGGCTTCATTATAGAAGTATCCGGGTAACATAGGTTAACATGCATGTATACAATAACTATAAGTAGGTGATGAAAACAAATGCAACGGATAACACAAGGGATTAGTTGCAGAAGCTGGTGGCACCATCTCTCCAAGCTGTAGCCTTCTTAGCGTACTAAGGATGTATTTAGCAACAGGAGTTAGGCTAGAGTTGAGGCCTGGCAGCATCTAACTTAGCCAGAACATAAAAATGGTAAGGAGTTAAGGTCCCATGGTTCAAGAATAGTCTTGGTATTTAAAAAATGCAAATGTAATCCTACTTTTGAGGGAGAACGTGGGGTTACATTTTCATCCAAAAGGTACAATTAGCCAATTAGGAATACAAGATCCAGCACCTTATTGTTGATAGCCGATTGTTATTTTTTGCAATAGAGGTAAGTTCTAAGTATTTTCTCTCTTTATTCAAACAGTTGCGTAAGCATCATGTCCTACCATCTGTTGCAAAATTCTAGCAGATGTTCCAGTAAAGAAAGCAATTCTGCACTTAAGACAAGTTATTGTTCTGTAAACAACTTGGTGCATCCTGTTTCTCATATTGTGTCTCTATCAATACACTAACATTTAAGATTATGACCAACAATATTATGGGGTACACCAATTATTTTACAGGATTATATATTCTACTATAGAGTTAACAGATTTGCATTTCTCATATCATTCTTCTAATGCCTTCCACAATTATGACGTTACATTCTATCACATTTTGCAATGACATGAATAAACTTACATAATTATATGAACTATGAAGTATACCAAATAAAAGGTTATTCTTTCAGTTCCACAAGAAACAGACTAAGGATTTGAGTCATAAAATCAGCTTGGCACCTCTTCGCGATTGTCTTAGGCTTTTTTTAAGTATACTATCCAGTCGTCATGTGCAATAAGAAAATACATTGGAGATATTCAGGAGGTATAATTATAAAAGATTGACTATGGAAACTTGTCTGTTATCCACCGGCTATACCTAATAAAACGCACAGAATTCTGATTGGGATGGATACATGTGAGAAACAAATAAGAAAACCAGGACTTTCTACTAAGCACGAACCTAAAATGACCTTAGCTAGCAGCAGTTTCCACTCTAAATCGAACCCCTCATTATCTTCTAGCATCTAGTGACTGCTATATACGAAAGGTGATTCCATTTCTCTTTGTTGGGCTTTGGGACTAGCAATTCCATGCAGCAAATTGTTCGCCTAGAGTCATTCCTCTCCTAGTGGAAATTTGAGTTTTGCTCTTTAATCAGAAAAACTTAAACAATGCATGGTGTAGAAAAGGTATATCAATGTAACACCAGATAGTTAAAGGTTTACATCACAACGATGTTACCTAGGTACTTCTATCATGAAGCCGTACCAATACTCGTGCCCGACACGTACTCTGTACCCAAACTTCATTGACACTCCTTGGATAAATGTATACATTTATCCAGACAATTACTCAATTATATGATATATGTTTTAATTTAAAACACTCGTCATACACTTCCTGGACGCATATCCTACACTTCATGTCCATTTCTTGAAACTCGTTAGACATAGGTCCGGTTGTTTCATCCCATATCCAAGTTACAAACTATGATTTAAAAGGTTGGGTTGGAGTGCCTAGTTAAAAAAGGAGTAGTTTCCAATTTATAATAATGAACAAAATAAAAGAAATCTAAAAATATGATAGGAATTTAAATTCAAATAGCATATGAATTGAAAAATAATAATGATCTCATGTAAATTATTAACTTCAATATGTGTAGCCCTATCCCCGTACCCTATAATTCACAAATTTGTTGCGTCCCGTACCTGCACGCACGCCCACACCCATATCGGTACCCGTACCCATTTCTATACAACTTAGTATCACAGCTTTGCTGCTATGAACTGGGCAGCACAAAGAGGATTTGAGTGCAACAGCAGCTGGTCATAAAGCTTGAAAAACTATATACTGTTATCTAGCATGATTTTATTGCTTGAGAACCAACTCTATTTTATGACAAAAGGCTTGATGTAAACATTAACCAAAATAGTAGAAAGAGCAGATTTTGACAGATTTTGAATAATACTGTTTTCAGTTATGCCAATGAAAGCTTCTGTTGTTTACTTATTAAATGTTGTTTTCATTTCTTTTTCTTTACGGTTATCCACTTATTTTTCCACCAGCCAGTCAACTGTGTTTTCTTTGTTTCTCGAGTCAATAACAAAGATAAGTTACTGATACTTGCCAGCATCTCTTTCTGCTATGACTTTTTGATATTTCAACGTAAACTCTAGTAGCTCTTTCTCCAATTTTGCACTGCGCTTCCCAACCTTGCGTTTCACTTCAGCATTTTCCTAAAATACCAATAAGAACAAAATACAGTAAGTTCAACCCAATCAACATTAGCAAGCTAAGGAGAATAGACTTTATTTGAAGCAAGATTTGTCTTTATGCACTCAAACAGGAAAGCAATAAAAAGAATTGACTCAAGTAAATTTTATAGACAAGCTATGCTTTATACTAACATCACCTTAGAAGTGAGGGAAAAAGTTTTAAACCGACAATAGAGATAGAGAGATTACTATTATTTACTAAGAATCTTATTAAAAAACTGAACATCACAAGTTTGATTTGATGAGTAGGAAAAATGCAAGAATGAATCAGTTATATCATTGAATTTTGAGATAATTCATTTTGTGAGTGTAATGGAATCACATAACGCTTCAATATAAGCTGTTGGATGCTCTCAGGTCGTTCTAAAGCATAATAGTGGTATTGCCAGTGTTTACTAAGCATATAATGGAAAGGAAATATATCACAAAGTCTAATTTCACGAGTCAGAGGTATGCTCGTGAGAGACATTCAATCTTAACTGAATTTCAAGATAATCATTTTGGGGGTATAACATAATTGCCTAACGCCTATAACTCCAATATAAGCTATTGCATGTTCTCAGCTCATGCTTAAGGGAAAATATAATAACTTAGTTCTATCAGATTTAGAATAAGAAACATCACTCATTTGGTCACCCCAGAAAGCTATATTGCCACTCAGAATAAATGGTACATAACAAGTACTTGAATACTTCAATACATGATGGATACGCTGAGGATACCCCAACTGATGTATCCCAAAAATCCCAAACTGTCCTAGACTTATCAATAATATATCATATATGTATTCAAGTGTAAGAAATTGAAAATCCATTTACAAATGATTGGTTCACAAATCTATCTGAATGTAAATGCATTGCATTTATATAATGTATAGATTCTTAATAACAACTATGATTGTCAACATAATTTAAACAGCTTGAAAATATTTCATAATCTTTGAGATAGTGCTGCTTTCACCATTTTAACCTTATGAACCTGCTATAACTAATGGACATTAACATAAACACACACATCTATAATTTATTGCTGTTGTATTTCCAAAGTATTGACTATTGATATTTGATATCCTTAATTTTTTAGATTTATCATATCATGTTTCATTCATAAAGTGCACTGACCATGTATTTTTGCGAGTGAAGTGTGTCAAGGTACTCATACTTACATGCATAGTACACAAATATACGTATATGTACTTGCATCCATATCCCACCAGTGTCACATCCCGAGCAAGAACCTCCTAAGAGGACACTCGTCTCGTCCCTCATCCTGAAGTCTCTCTATCCAAACAAGCTTGAGTATGGAGGTCTCCCATTCCTTTACAAATATAATAGCTATAATTCTTCATTTCTTCTTCAGTTCATCAACATAATTATACATCAGAGTTATCTGTATCTCAAATTTCATGACGCAATATTCGATATTGCTTGGGTGTGATCTACTACCTCGTTTAGGATATGGCAATCCTTGCCCAGAAATGAACACTTCACATGACAACATTAGAATCTAATGGTGGTCTCTATGGATTCCAGAGACGGTTCTCACGAATTAAAGAGTTGATTTCTACTTCCCTAAAAGTCACCTCAGAGGGGGTGGATATGGTGAAAGTCAAAATATGGAGTCAACATTCCGTATGTGGTATGCCATTTTTTATCTATGTAGCTTCATGTGACACTTAGTTCCAATTTTCAAATACTTCTACTCGTGTTTGGTTCTTTCACCATTGTTCAAACAAGACCTTCTCAGAATGTCACTCATTATGAAATTCCCCCTGCTTCATTACACTTTACTGTGAAGCTTTTCCCCCATATTGCACCCTAAAATGCTAGCTACAAATAACATCCTGTGAGTCATGTTATTATAATCTTAGCAATATTAAGCTAATTATTTATTTTCACAAGCTTATATGCCAGGGAAATACTGATATAGAAAATCAATATAGATAAATATTACTTACTAGCTTCTGTCTATTCAGACTCTCAGTGTAGTCGGCTGTAACAGATTTTTCCTTCGCGTCTGTAGAATGTGACTCTGTGCAACGTTCTGTCTCTGCAAAATTTATTCATGAAAGAATGAGAACCCATCAGAATGAAAGTTCTATACATTTTGGATCTTATACTTATCATATCAACTCTCACATGAAAGAAACATACATTAGAAGGAGTCACCAACAAAGATCTATTATAAGAAATATCCTAAACATAATATGTTTAGTGTCATATCATCATAATTTTCAGCTTTGAATGAAATCCAGTAACTGCATAAGCCCATTAGCTCGCATTCACAGAGAGAGAGAAAATCAGGAAAGAGATATGCACATCACTTCAGGTCGAAAACTTATGCAAAATTTCGATCACCAAGTTCTTTCTAAACGTCCACACTGTCACTATAATCAAAGACCAAATGTTGTATTTGCAAATTGCAATGTCAGAATAATCTGCATCCTCTTATTGGATACGACTTCCAGCCTCTTAAAACTAACAACAAAGAATCAAACTTGCGAAAATTCTCAAAGAGTTAAAGATCAAGACCTTGCTCTGAAATCTGAGGGTCCTTCGAACCTTCATTAGGGCAAACCCCGATCAAGACTCCATCTTGGGGCTGAGACGGTTCCTCCATCTCCTTATAATCCTTCGGCCCCTCGTCCTCCTTCTCTTGATTGTTGTGGGAGCGAGGGGACTCTGCTGAGCTCTCGACGAAGCCATCGGGCAAAGAGTGGGCCTCAGGGAGCCGATTCAATGGCGAAGTTTCCATTTTTGGGTGTAAAAAAATGAGGAGGGGAGAGAGAAGGGAGAAAGGGTTTTAGGGGGAGAAAAAAAGGGGAGGCTGCTGAGTAATTAGGGTTACTGTCTCATTTTATTATAACCGCCTTTTTTTAGATTGCAGTCACATCCCCCCACTTTCTAGTTTTTGGAAGTCCAAGCTTGATTCATTGACTCTGTAATTTCAGCCTGCATTTGCAATCAATGTTGAGAATAATGAAATTTTGCAGATCTTTACAACTTCATTAATCAATTAAAATTTTAACCACTTCCATAATTACTTTTGATTGTGTGAACAGAAATAAGCTACTATATGGGACTGAGAGCGTGTTTGAAAACTTTGGATTATATTATATTATAATTTAAGCAGATTATAATCTACGATGCTTGAAAATTTAGTGGAATGTAATTCATTTTCAGTAATATTGTGTTCTGGCAAAAGGATGGCTTATTGTTATCATCAGAATGACCAAAAAGAATTTTGTGGTGGGTTGCTAAAATGAGACCTTGAATTTTGTGAAATCCCGGGGGGCATAAGTGTTTTTTACATGGTCAAACCTCTTGGCTTATAATCCACCAATAAATAAGCTAGTATGCCTAGCCTATTTTTTAATGGATGATAAAAACTATAATAAACCACTTGTCAAACATGTCAAAGTGTCCTATAAGTCACTCTGACCATTTGCCAAGTACGCTCTAAATTGAAAAGTTCTATGATCTTAGTTTTTCAATAAACAAGTTGTTAAACAACAAAGTTCACATTTACATCCCAAAAGTATATTAATTTTTGTTTAGGAGGGGTTCTTTTTTTTTATCTTTTACTAGAGGGGTGAAATCCACATAAGCCATTTAAGATTCTGATCCTCTTTTGTTTACTCGGAGGTAGGCTAGAGTTAAGTTGGGCCCATTTTCTAGAGGTTTTTCTTAGTTAAGGTTTGAGAGATCTCTCGTCTACAGACAAATGCTCTCTCAGATGAAGATGTCTCTAAATGCGTCTGACGTGACAATATCTATTCATAGCTCCGTAAAATATGAAGACTAGAACTTGAACCTTCTCTCTTAATATAAGCTCCTTTAATCGAGTTTCCCCTCCCACCAAAAATAGGTGGGATTATGTTTGGTCGCTCGTAAATTTTTTTGTAAAAGAAAAAAGGATGGGGCATCACACGTATCCTAACCTATCAGTTGCTTGTAATTATTAACCAAATGATTTTGGAGTCTATCTGCATGTAGGGCTTTATTAAGGCACTCGGATATCCGAAATGCAGACATACCAAACAAAGAATGACAAATTTTGAAAACCAACTCATTTCAAAAAATAATTGTAAAAAACGACCTCTTTGAAACTTACTTGCCAAAAGCGACCCAGTTTAGCCAACTGGCTGAAACTAGGTCCTTTTTGGCAAAAAAATACCAAACTTCACGGGACTTCAAGTCCCGTGAAGTTTGGTTTTTTTTTTTACGAAAAACAATCCAGTTTCAGTCAGTTGGCTTTTGGCAAATAAGTTTCAAATATGTCGTTTTTGATGAATAAGTTTGAAAATGAGTTGGTTTTAAAAATTTGTCCAACAAAGAAACCAATCTCTTTTCCTGTTTCAAACTTGTTTTGGGCCCGTTTACAGTCGCGATGTGTCATCTTGGGCTGAGCCCAACTGTAAGTTTAGAAACGAGAAAATTTCATAGCCGAGCCTTAAAACATAAGCGTCATGGATTTCGGACCCTATTCATACCGCGGCTTACGTACTATTTGCCATTGGGATTGAGATTTTGGCAGTGTCGTGGACCTGGGATGCGCACAAAAGAGATTAAAAAGCGAGGGAGAATGAAGCCAGCGGTCACGGATAGGCTTCCAAAGTTCTTTCGCCCTTTGTTTTCTTCTTTAAAAATTTGCGTGTTTGCCCAGTCCTTTGAACACGTGGTGCTGGCTGAGCAAAGGGGTAAGAGCGGCACCATGTTTGCTATATCCACTCCCAAATAGTAATTTTAGGAGTTAGATTGCCGAAAATGCCTTTTTGATGTTGATGGTGTTTCTGGAATGGACTTGACCTGTTTTGGTTTGGGAGAAGGGCAATTTAGTCCTCACACCCCCCCAAAGTTACTGTTTGGAAGTGTGAATAGTTGGACCCGAGCGGCACATGGTTTTCTTAGCTTTTCACTCACGTAGTATATAGGCTAAGGTGCATGAGTTTATGCATATGTAGTCTTTTCAGATCTTTCATGTTTGAAATTAACCGTCCAATGTTTCATGTTTGAAATTAGTACCTCAGACATTTCTTGTTTGAATTCCGCCCACCCCCTCGAACTTCCAAATATTTGATATACGAAATTAGTACCTTTTTAATCTTTTATTTTTGCAATTAGCCTCCTCGCTCTTTTATATTTGAAATTAGTTTCTCAAATTAGCTCCGCCCCACCCACCTCCCCACCCCCAAAAAAAAATGTCCCAACCCCTCCTTCGAAAACACACACACACACAAATAAAAATTTATGAACTGCGTTGAAATTAGTCTATTTGTTACATTTAGCATTACTAGTTTATATGCACGTGCAATGCACGTGGTAAAATATCAAAATATTTTTTTTATATTTATTTCTTTACTTTAAATAAGTCAAATTCATCTTAAATTCAAATATGTAAAATTGAATTATTAAATTATTAGTATTTTATTTAAATATTAATAAAAACAAATGTATTGGTTTTTTAAGTTAAACTGGGATGAATATACCTAACTGAGATATTGTAATTATCATTATGAACTATAGTTATAGCAATAAATAAAATATTCAAAAAATTAAGTTTATTCAAATAATTTTTGACTCAAAAAGCTAAGGTCACTATCTGATTTACTGCAAACTTGTAAATTAGTTTTCTTCGAAGAAGTTAAAATTTATCACCACCATCAACACCCAACAGGAACTTAATTAGAGTATGAAAGTAAATCTTGATCAAATTTGGTCACTTATTCAACATGGCAACAATCTAAACAAGTAACAATTAGTAAGGCAAGAATTTTTTTAAAGAACATTGAATATTGAAGTTTGTAATAACCCCAAGCAAAATCATCACAACAGTAAATAGTAAACATGGTTAATATTTTCTCACATTAAACATGAGACCTAACACATAGGTGCATTATACTTTTCTAAATGTATAATACGTTAAACATGGTCTCGGTATATATTAGGGGGGAAATAGAGGGTACTATAATTAAATAGCAGAGAAACTTCCAGATATCAAAGTAAGGGGGGAGAAATAAAATATAATGCTAAACTAAGAAATAGTTCATCATAATAAGACCAAAGATAATATTCAGGTAACTTAATGAAGGGACCACTAACATATCATAAATGTGGGATCATAAAACTTGTTAAGATAAAATTCAGTAGTTGCGAGCATACATAAAAAAATCAAAAAGAGAAAAAAATGTTACAAAAATCAATTGGAAGAATGCAAATAGGCTTTATATATAGAACTAAACTTCACTGAACAATCTCCCACAAAAACGAAACGAACTCCAAAGAATAATGTGCATTATAACTATCTCTACCTAAAGATGTTGATCGAGTTGCTCTAACCACATAACACCGAATCAATCCTATTTTATCCCCAATTTAAAAAAAAAACTTTAAGAAATCACACAAAGAAAAAATCCACAAATTTTACCCAGCAACACTAAACTTTAATAAACAAACTCCTAGAAAAAGTGTTCAAAATTATCTTGAGCTATATAAAATGATCAACAATATTCTAACCACAGAACACCAAAAAAATCCAAACCTTCAAAGTAATGAAGAAGATAATATTCAACACAATGGTAACTTGATGAAGGGACCACAAACATATTATAAATGCAAGATCATATACTTAGACAATAATAAATGACAAGAAACAGTTAAATATTAAAGTGTAATTTTATGTGATGAAAGCAATCACATAAGCATATAAAAATACTAATAATTTTGCATGAAAATCCCTTATAAAAATTCCTAATTGTACTAAAAATTAAGTTATGACATAAAATGATTAAAAAATATTATACTTAAAAATTTATAATTTAACCAAGATCAATCTTTCTCCACCTTTATCTTTTTTCTGGAAAATTCTAGAGTAGTATCTGCATCATCTATGTCGATTATAATATCAGGCTGGAGTTGAATTTCTTGTGCTATTATCTTTCCTTCGTATCGTTCATCTTTTGTCTTTTCATCTAACTTCACCAGGAATTTAAACGTTTTTTCGATGTTCAACGCGAATTTCTGGACATATGGACTCTGATTATTTTTCTATTGCAATGAGAACAAATGTTATTTTAATACTTATGAATTTTTTTGATTTTTTAAATTATTACTCGAAGAGTTAGCAATTACATTTTTTCTGTAATGAATTTTTCTGCTGTGCATCCAATAAGAGTTTTTTTTTTGCATCAAAGAGTGTAACTCTTGCATTATCCGTGTTATTTTCCACGAGAATCTTAACTAAATACCTGAAGTTTTCATTGTTGATTTGTAGAGATAGTTAATATTGTATTTTAATATGTTCATGTCATAAAAAATATATATTACTTAACATTGGTACTAGGTCATCAATGATTCTATGGCATTTGTCATTCAGACACTCTTTACTAACATCTTCATCTACCTTCTTGTAACAGCGTTCGCAAGCATAGAACCATGCCTCGAGACTATTTAAAATAGTAGTTATCTTTGCCGTAAATGTGCAATAGTGTATCCGTATATTAACAAAATTTAGTTAGATTTAAATTTGTTAAGAAGAATGGGTTTCTAATATTGTATCTGTATCGAATTCTGGGATGTATGTATTATATCACTAATTTGAATTTTCTTTCCATTTTTAAAAAGCGTCGAAGGAGATCCTTTTGCTTTTGCGACTTCTTCTAATTGAAACCTGCATATTAGATTAAAATATAATACTATTTCAACATTGGGTTATATGAAAGTATGCTTGTTCTACTTATCATTCCTTTAATTCGATAGCTAGTTCTATTTTTGGGTTGATACATATAGATGATATAATTTGCGACGATATGCTTGTGTTCCCTGGAAAATTAAGATAACTATAGGATTAATTTTATGTTTAGCTATCTTTAATAAGAATTTCAGTAATAAAATTATGTACCTTGATATATAGATATTTTAAATTTTGATAATACTATTACAGGCTTATCTTTGATTTCGGCTTCAAGAATTGATCCTTCATTTGTAGCCAAATCTCCAAATAACGTTGTGCGCATAGGCATTCCATTGTAAATGAAAAAGAAATGACGTTAATCTTATTTTTTTCTTATGATATTGGAAATAAGTATAATGAATATACCTTATATCCATTAGCGTGATTTCCCTCCTAGTGTCTGGTTTGTTATGTCTTGTAATATACTTGATCACCGGCTTCACATTAGTTGTAATTGCAAGAATATATGAAAGTAATTTTATAAAAAAATTATGATTCTATAAATTAATGTCTCATCTTGTATTGAAGATTAAATTAAGAAATTTATAAGTACTTACTAATTTTTGTTGCATCTTTCATGGAAAATGCTTCTTCAAATGGAACAAAGTTGTTCAATATGTTCTCCAAGTGGAAACCTGTTGTTGCTTCTTTGATAGATACGTCTTTTGTTAATACTAATTCAAGTGACTTGTAGATACTTGGAAAAGCTGTGTTTATTCCTTTCACTTCTCCATTTAAAATGTAAATAATTTGATTTTTTTCGAAGCATATCTATAAACTTTTCGATAGTCTCTCCGTATATAACTCCTTGTATTTTGTTACCCTGCAAATATTATTAACACAAGAGATCAATGTATGGAAAATATAATTAATTAATACTAAGTTATATATTATATTTCAATTAGTTATACGTAACCAGAAAAAGAACATAAAAAGGCATTCTGAAAGTTATTGGGTTTATAATGAAATTTACCGAATAGATATTTAGGTTTAGCAATATTCATATGATTAGATGTAATGTTGTGCAAGAAATATAATATAAAGAATAAATTTATTTTACCTGAGCGTTAGCGAGAATTAGCTTTAGTAATTTCTCTGATCCTTTTGCATTTTTGTAAGTGGCATGTGCACTTCGAAGTATGATAACATGAATGATCCATTCTTTCTGAAACTTCTTGAGCTGGCTTATTTGGATGTGTTGAGTTTGGCCTTCAATACTGATACTTATATTTTCTAGTTAATTAGATTAAAATATACATGTTAGTTTTGGCTAATATTATAGAATATACCATAGCTTAGAAAATGAATTTATTAATTCTTATTCCTCATAAGGTTTTGAATATTATTAACTCATAATATAGTCTGAGTTGCGAAAAAAAATGAATGCTAAAGGAAAAAAAGTTATACAATATTGAAAATTATAAATTATAGGAATGAATATGAATGAACATACATAATTATTCTGATAAATTAATTACCTTTAGCATAGCTATTGTGACTTTGAAGCTAATCACATGTTTGTTGGTTGGAGGACTTATTTATATACCATATTTTTTGTGTATCTTCCATCTTCTTTAAATTTTCCGTCCGATATTATTAGGACTTTAGTTGTTGTCATTGAAGTCCATCGTGATAAAACAACATATAGCTGTTCGTGAGAGAAAACGTGTTGAGGTAGATAGTTACCTGTAGGCATCAAAAAATGCTTACAGACATCCAAATACCACCCAAGGCAAAGAGAAGACGATAAACGTCATTCTCTTAATCAAAGGGGATCATTCAAAGGAAGCGAGACAACACAGAAGAACAATGTACACACGGACAGGCATGTACATTGGCGCGCGCCCTGGCTTGTAGGCGCGCACAGAACATGGTGCCGGCGGCTTAAGGCGCGGCACAGCCCATCGTGGTGCCTCGCCGCTGAGCGCCCCACGGCAGGACATGGCTGCGCCGGCTAAGCGCGGCAGCCATGGTGCCGCCCGGCTAAGGCGCCCGACAAATTATGGGTGTCGCCGGCTAGACGCGGCAAGCTATGGTGTCGCGGCCTATTTATAGGCAGGATGCATTGCCGGCGGTTTACAAGCAATATATACGATGATTTATTAAAGCCCACGTGGCCGGCATATCAGCAAATTAGAACGTGCGTGCTGCTGACGTCGGACAAGCCCAGTAAACACGAAAAAGGGGTTATAACGGTCGTGTGAGAACAGTTTCAAACACGACGAAACGTGGCAGTGTTAACTGCGCCCTTTTAGCCGCGACAGCCACACTTTCGCGCCAATAGCGCGGAGTGATTGGCCATTGGTCCGCGGCCAAAGAGAGTTCATCTGTCGGCTTGTTTCGGCCTCTATTTCAACGTGTGCCGGTGCAACTCATTACCCCTTATAAATAACCCCCTAGACACGAAATCAAGGAGGGGTAGAGAGATTGTTTGGAGCAGAAGAGACTTGAGTTGTTTTTAGTGAATTAGAGCAGATGCGAGAGAGAGTCTTCCTTCTTCACAAAACATGCTTCAAAGAAGCTTTTGGCGATTCCTAGAGAATCTAGCTCTCACTTGATCTTCTGGACAGAAGTGCAACATCTTACAGTCGATAAGATATTCGCCTTTAAATCTTACTTCGATAACGAAGAAGAATCCCTAAACCCCATCACGATTCAATCAGAATCTGTGATTCGCGCGGTGCCACGCAGTCAAAGCCGCGTCCCGGCACAGGCAAAGATCCCACGCAAGCATTCCATCCAAACAACGCATCCTGCGTTTTGTTTCTCAGAGTTGTAATTTTTATTTTGTTGTGTAAAATAAGTCTTATAAAAAGGCTATTTCTTTTGAATTTATTGTAATCGACTGAAGATATAATGAATTCCATGACAAAACCAACTTTTGACGCAAACAAGTTGGCGACCACAGTGGGAGCCAACGGTCTCGCTACCAAGACCGTCGTGTCGCAGCCAACCATCAAGATCCCGGTTGAATCAACGGTCGAGTACGAGTTCGACCAAACGAAGTTTGAGGAGTATTTGTCATCCTCATCTGTAAAGTCTTCCTCGCCTCGCAAATGCAGGAAGATTTCATATTTGTTGAAGTTGCCAAACACTACAGATGAAGACTCTCGCTTAATTGTTGCTGATGATTCTACTCGCAACCTCTCTGCTCATAATGACTCTTCTCCAATTAAGGAGTCATTAAATCAAAGCCCGCCGGCATTGACGAAAAGAGCTCGTCAGAGACAACGCCAACGCCGCGCTCGCCAAATGGCTAAGGCCTTGGAACAACCCGACGGAGTTCGTTATCATGCGGACTTAGAGTCGAGGAGGCATCGAGTGGTTCAGTTGTCTCAACGACCAATCACTCATGTCTCTGCTAAACTCACGACGGAGGAATGGACTATTGTCAAAAGGGCTCGTTCGACCCTCGAAGAACGTATACAAAAACGTCGTGCAAACGCTGCTCATGTCCGTGCTCTCTTACAACAAAGACGAGAAAGGAAGAAGGAAACGGTGGCCAAAGAACCACCGAAACTCTGCCAAGTTTGGATTCCAAAGCCTGGAGTTGTGAAAAATTAGCATTCGGAGCCCGTTAAGACTCCACACCCGCAAGGGGGTGGTTATAAACGTATGACTCTTGACATAACCTTGGATCGCTCAGAGGCGACAAGTCATCTTGAGTATGTTAACAAGGTTCAAACACAAAAACAGAAGATAGGTTGCTCTGGTCACCATGCTGACGAGTTATACTATCAAACTAAATGTGGAAACAAATCACATGAAAGGACTATTCGAGAAACGAATCGTCATTGTGTATGTGAAAAACTTATCAAAGCAGTGTTGTCCAAATGCAACTACTTTAAAGCCATTCCGCCGAAAGTTTCTGTGTTCCAGAGACTTTCTACTGAAATGTCGAAGCCTAAGCCGAGACATTTCCGCAAGAGAAAATCAGCTGCCAAAGATGATGAATTCCCTGAAGTCACCATCAATGTGACTGATAAAAGAAAGTCTAAGCAGCATTCAAGTGACTCAAATCCCGACTTTTTCCCGAGAGGAAAAGTCAATCCAAGAATTGCTCAAAGGATGTCTCGACTCCAATTAGGAGCCATCAGACGCAAAGATTATAAGAGAATGCAAGAAGGAATGTCCTCGGAGGATGAATTCTCGGATACTTGTTCTGCAATCGCTTCTGATGATACAATGTCTAGCACGGGACAAACCAAAGAAGTGTTCATAATCACTTCTGATCAGTTTGCTCAAATGCTTCAAGAAGCTCTAGCGAAGCAACGTGAAGAAATTAGAGCTGAGATGAAGACAGAAATGGAGTTAGCTATTCAACAAATGAGAGAAGTGCTAACTCAACGGCCTCAACCTCCTGAGTCCAGTCAGCGAGCTGAATCCAGCCGCCACACTCAGAATGTTGTAGATGACAGTGATCCAGAGGTGGATGAAGTCATTATGACTGATACACCTTCCAATGACAATAACACTGGGGGTGGTTCAACAGAGCCTCCCAATAACAATATTGGGGGTGGTTCAATTACATCGCTTAGTAACACTGGGGGTGGCCCAATTATTTCTGCTCAACATCACTCAGAGAGAGATGAAGATGAGGACAAGAAAATACAAGACCTTGAAGACAAAGTCAATGTTTTGATGTCCGCTCAGGAAGTAAAGAAGACGGGTATTCCGTATCCCTATCCAAGAGAATGGGATTCAATACCGTACCCGGCAAAGTTCAATCTGATTAACTTCACACCATTTGATGGGAAAAGCTCGCCTATTCAGCACTTGATTTATTTCAAGTCTCATTTGGGTATGATCTCTGGAAATGAGGTTTTAATGGTCCTGTCATTCGTTGGCACCCTTCGTGGGCCCGCCTTCGATTGGTACCGACGTCTCAAGCCAGGAAGCATTAATTGCTGGGATGACATGGAAAGTTTGTTCCTCAGCAATTTCTTCGATGATGACACCGAAGTGTCAATCGGAACCCTTTTGGATGAAAAGCAAAAAGATGGAGAGCCAGTCGACAATTTTGTCAAGCGCTTCCGTAACAAGGCAATGAATTGCAGAGATCCTGTTACAGAGGAGTTCATCCTGCAAACATGCCACAATAATCTCTCCATCGATGTTCTGGAAGTCCTGGGGGTCGTACCATCCAAAACTTAGAAAGATTTGAAAATGTGCGGTGAACAAGCTGAACACTTTCTTAAAAGAAAGAAAGCTGAGAGAAGCCGACCGACGACATCTGCAATCGCTGGGAACGCGACTCCCGATCCGAGGTTTCAAAAGGAGTATTCTTTCGAAGATGATGAAGCTCCAGCCATCTTGAAATACCTCCTCGCCAACGACAAGATCGAGCTACCACCTATTAAAGATCAGGAGGGAGCTAAAAGGATTACGGATCCAAACTACTGTGCATACCACAGAAGGGTTCTTCATCCCACTGAGATTTGCTTCGGACTCAAAAATAAAATCCAAGCATTAATTGACTCCGGCGTCATAACGGCGAAACAAGCCAAGTAAAGACGACTCTAACTCCATTGGATACACGAGTATAAACTGTTCTCCTTAACTCCGAAGAGTATACGAGTATAAACTGCTTCTTCATGTCACTCCGAAGAGTATATGAGTATAAACTGCTTCTCATGACTCCGAAGAGTATACGAGTATAAACTGCTTCTCATGACTCCAAAGAGCATACGAGTATAAACTGCTCCTCGATACTCCAATAGGTATATGAGTCTAAACTGTTTTCCACTCTTGACGGGAAGTTCCTGAAGAATTTTTACATGTAATATTCTTAAGGATAACCCAGTCATGTATCTCAGTATGATGTTAGACCCAGTTTCGCGAAGGAAGCTGGGGGTGGATAGTTCATGTAACGGGAAGTTCTCGGGAGAATGCTATATGTAATTTTTTTAGGGATAACCCGATCATTACAAACAAAGTGATAAATACTACATTCCCACGGTAATTTCTGAATACTCTTTTGCTGAGATGAGATTCGATCACTTCTTTAGATCATTAGGATCGTCTCAAATTCCCATTTGGTCAAACCTTTAAACAGTTAGGACCAAAGCCAAAATCCTCTCTCGATTCCTTCCATGAACGAGAGGTCCACAAATTGAACGATCAAACCTTTAAACAGTTAGGATCGTCTCCCTATTTGGTCAAACCTTTAAACAGTTAGGACCAAAACCAAAATCCCCTCTCGATTCCTTCACAGAACGAGAGGTCCACAAATTGAACGATCAAACCTTCCTACAGTTAGGGTCGTCTCAAAACTTCCATCTGGTCAAACCTTTAAACAGTGAGGACCAAAACCAAAATCCCCTCTCGATTCCTCTCATGAACGAGAGGTCCACAAATTGAACGATCAAACCTTTAAACAGTTAGGATCGTCTCAAATTCTCATTTGGTCAAACCTTTAAATAGTTAGGACCAAAGCCAAAATCCCCTCTCGATTCCTTTCATGAACGAGAGATCCACAAATTGAACGATCAAACCTTTAAACAGTTAGGATCGTCTCAAGTTCCCTATTTGGTCAAACCTTTAAACTGTTAGGACCAAAGCCAAAATCCCTTCTCGATTCCTTCAATGAACGAGAGGTCCATAAATCGAGCGATCAAACCTTTAAACAGTTAGGATCGTCTCGAATTCCCATTTGGTCAAACCTTTAAACAGTTAGGACCAAAATCAAAATCTCCTTTCCTTCCATGAACGAGAGGTCCATAAATCAAGTGATCAAACCTTCCTACAGTTAGGATCGTCAAACCTTACTACAGTTAGGACCACAGTCAAAATCTCCTTTCGATTCATTTTGTGAACGAAAGGTCCAACTTTAAATTGGATAATCAAACCTTATGACAGTTAGGATTATTCAAACCAATTCAAATTCTCTAAGTAGAGATCCCACTTCGAGTTTCTTTTATACCAGGAGATAGAATATAAAATTCTTCCTCTCCGATTTTGGGTTCATCTCTACCAACAAACAAGAGACCAGGAGATAGAATATAAAATTCTTCCTCTCCAATTTCGGGTTCATCTCTACCAACAAACAAGAGACCAGGAGATAGAATACAAAATTCTTCATCTCTGATTTTTGGGTTTATCTCTACCAATGAAAAAAGAGACCAGGAGATAGAATATAAAATTCTTCCTCTCCATCATTGGGTTCACCTCTACCAACAAAAAAGAGATCAGAATACTCCAATAGGTATACGAGTCTAAACTACTTCCCTAATCCCAACAGGAAGTTTCTGGAGAATATCACTCAGAATATTCTTAAGAATAACCTGAATACTCCAATAGGTACACGAGTTTAAACTGTTTCCTTACCCCAACAGGAAGTTTCTAGAGAATATCACTTAGAATATTCTTAAGAATAACCTGGCTACCTCCCAATGGGTATATGAGGTTAAACTATTTCCTGAACACTCCAATGTAGTATACGAGTATAAACTATTTCTCCATTCGTCGACGGCAGTTCTAATTCAAGACTTCGACAACGGCCACGCGATAAACGCAGCACCGGAGGAATCTTAGCTATTCTACTAAGCATTGAATAGGCTAAAAGATAAAGAAGTCAAGGATTGAAGCCATTCACAGACCATTCTACGCAATTTCCTTAACAAAGTACTGAAGAAATTGCAAGGAAAACTTATCATATCCAAAGTGTCCCAGACTCCTCTCCAAAATGATAAGTCTGAGATACTTTGGAGGGGGTATCTGTAGGCGTCAAAAAATGCTTACAGACATCCAAATACAGCTCAAGAGGAAATCATCCAAAAAAGCGCTGCTCTCTTAATCAGAAGGGAATGATTCAAAGGAAGCGAAACAACATGGAAGAACATGTACACACCAACAAACAGCGCTTGGTGTCGCGGCTCCGGCGCGGCAGCTCATGGCGCCGCGGCCATGGCGCGGCAGCATGTGGTGCCGCGGCTAAGGCGCGACAGCATATCGTGCCGCGGCTAAGGCGCGACAGCATATCG
>NW_017972947.1:682-9433 GCF_001876935.1 Asparagus officinalis | reverse complement strand
TGTCGCGCCAATAGCCGCGGCAGTGTTGGCTATCGCGGCCAAAGAGAGTTCATTTGGTCGGTTGTTTCGCCTCTATTTCAACTGTGGTGCACTCATATCCCTATAAATACCCCCTAGACACGAAATAAAGGAGGGGGAGAGCATTTTGGAGCAGAAGAGACTTGAGTTTTTGGTGAATTAGAGCAGGAGAGAGAGTCTTCCTTCTTCACAAAACATCTTCAAGAAGCTTTTGGCGATTCCTAGAGATCTAAGCTCTGACTTGATCTTTGGAAGAGTGAACATCTTACATCGATAAGATATTCGCTTTAAATTCTTACTTCGATAAACGAAGGAAGAATCCCTAAACCCCTCACGATTAAATCAGAATCTGTGATTCGGCGGTCCACGAGTCAAAGCGCTCCCGGCACAGGCAAAGATCACACGCAAGCAGCGATCCAAACAACGATCCTCTGCGTTTGTTTCTCAAGAGTTGTAATTTTTATTTTGTTGTGTAAAAGAGGTCTTATAAAAAGACTATTCCTTTGAATTTATCTCAAGAGTTGTAATTTTTATTTTGTTGTGTAAAAGAGGTCTTATAAAAAGACTATTCCTTTGAATTTAATGTAATCGATCGAAGATATAATGAATTCCATAACAAAGTCAACTTTTGACGCAAACATTACCTACATGAGGAATTGTTTGTCCTTGTAATTTATTTATTGTCATTGCAAAATATAGCCGTATTGGAAATCATTTTCGTTTGAACTTGAATGGGAACCCCTCATCTTCTGTTGGAAATAACAATATTCTTGGCAAGAAAACTTCTTTCCCAGCATGTTGACCCATTGTGATCTTAGCATGAATTATATTACAATTAAAATATTGGCATATCATTCTTGTTCCGTTGTATAGCCCATTAAACGGATCCGGGTTCCTTAATAAAATAATAGGACAATGTTTCTTTAATACCAGATTATGGGGTGGTAGTCCATTTGGTAGCAACTTGTGTTTAAACTCTTGCTAGTAGTGATGATTAGTGCCATCAATTGCTTCATTAAAGCTGTAGAATTATTTTCCTTCACATGGAAATTGTTTTATTATTTTATCATTTAGCATGTCGACATATTCATTTTTTGTTGCCAGTGGGTGTCATCTGCCATCCGTCGCTGACGCCGCCATCTCAGTCGCCACCTTCACCCTCGGAATAAAGCTACATCTATCCGCTGTCGCAGCCTCCGGAAGGCGACTCCGGCTACTACTATTTGACGCCGCCGCAGCGGTATTTCCCTTATAACCCTCCGCCGAGCTACGAATTCCCCGCCCCGCCGCCGCTGAACCCGATACTCCCGATGTTTCCTTGGTACTATAAGCCTCCGTTGGGCTTGTCCGCGGCAGTCCGGGAAGGGGTTCCGATGGTCAAAGTGCTGGCAGTTATGATAGAAATCATGGTGGACATTGAAGTGGAGGTATACCAGTCACCGGACATCAATAAGACTTGTGAGTAATTTATGCTTAATTCCTTGGTCATCATTTCTGCAAACAATTAATTAATACGTAGCTAATATTATTTACTACTTGTCCGAGTGTTTTTAATTTACAACTCACGTGTGTATATACCGGGCATTGGCGGATTTGATTTCTGGCTCGTTTGTTTGCAATGGAAAAAAGGAAATGCATCTGTTTTCTATTTCGGTTTAATTGCAAATAGACCCCTATAGTTCTGTTATTGTTAATAGACCCTTACAATAGTACTTGTTGAGAATAGGGCCCTTGTAGCATTGACCCAATTGCAAATACATTTTTTTAGTAAACTTTTTTGACTACTTTGAAAGTAAAAAAAAAAAATTTTGCAATTGGGTGTCTATCCTCAAATGGAACTATAAAGAATCTATCCATCTCCTACATTTAAAAAAATAATTTTAAGAATAAAAAAAATCACTTGGAGAGTCTACTCGTACCAAATAGAACTATAAAAGGTTTATTTGCAACAAAAGAACTATAGAAGGTTCTATTTTGCAATTGGGTGATACTACAGCGGAATGTTCGTAATTAACCCATAAACGTATGTATAATTGGGTCCACTTTCTCCCAACTCTCTTTTATTAGTCAGTCTTATGCACATAGATAGATGACCGTCATCATCTCATCGCTTTGCTTCTAAGTCTCTCACCCCCCAAAAACCGGCGTCTTCAGGCCGGAGATCGGTTTCTATAAGGGTGATTTTTTCACAATTTAATTAATTTTCTACCATTAATTTTTCATATTTTAAAAAGCATGGTTCTTTGTTTGGGTTGCTATTTCTTCTATATGTCAATTTATTCTTGTGATTTTTGGTGTTATTTAACTGTAATAGACTGATGGATTACTTCTTCTTCCTCCTCTTCTTTTTTTACCGATCAATTTCCACTTCGAAACAATAGTACTCAATAATTCACTCCTTGGCCTCGTGTATATATTGTGTTATCTTTCTTAATTCCTAGTGATCGAAACGTAACTGAGCGATCGAGAATTAAGAAACACCACATAAAGAGTTTAAGGATTCAGAGTTTAACAACAACTTAAGGGGTTCAAACAATCTGATCTGACCATTTGAAGGGCGGGCGGTCGACGTGATGACCGTGTTCTATTTTCTGTGTATATTTGCCAAATATATGGTGCCTCAAAACATATGCAGTGGAAATTTCTCTGAGTAATTGTTGTCGCCGGACATCAATAAGACTTGTGAGTAATTTTTGCTTAATTCCTTGATCATCATTGGTGCAAACAATTAATACGTAGCTAATATTATTTATTACTTGTCTGAGTGTTTTTAATTTACAATTCACGTGTGTATATACCGGGCATTCACGGATTTGATTTCTGGCTCGTTGGTTTGCAAATAGCGGTGGAAAAGAACCAAATAATTAACAAATAGTTCGATAATTGTTCGAAAAAGTATTCGGTCATATTCGATTCGGTAGTTCATTTACCACTAAACAAATATTTTTTAGTATTCGAGTTTACTAACGAATAAAATTTAACCAGATGTATATTTAGATTCGTTTGTCTATTAAATATTCGTTTAAAATTTGATCACATCATATTACTTGTATTATTGCACATATGATGTCATATTTTTAACCTACATACCATTTCTACTTGAGCTTTATATCCTGATTTTAAGACTTAAATAATCTTAAATCTGTTTTCTAATTAAAATTTTGATTTAAATATATATACATCATATATTATAAAGGAATAAATTTTATTTATGAATTCAAATACTATTTGAAAATCAAATTCTTTAGCGGAATAAATATACTTTGATATTCGATAAGTATTCGTGAATATTCATGAATATTTATCAAATACCAAGTATTCGAGTTCGAATTCGAAAAACTAGATATATGAATTTTAGAGTCCACATTCGAATTCAATAATTTTAAACAAATACAAATACGAACATCTTAGTATTCGATTCGATTCGATCGTTTACCACCCCTATTTGCAAAGCAAAAATATAAGTAAAAAAAAGAAGAGGAAAAATATAAGTAAAAAAAAGAAGAGGAAATGTATCCGTTTTCTATTTCGGTTTAATCAAATACAATATATAATCAAATAAATCTAAATTAAAATAATATCAAACATGAAAATTTACCTTAATAGATGGGAGAACCTGCAACAATCAAATCCTTAATTAATACTCTAAATTCTGCATAAAAATTAAAGAAATATTAAAAAAATTAAATTGTCATAAAAAGTAATTGCAGTGTAAAATAAATATCACAATTAAATCAAATACACAATATTTCTAAAGAATAATCATGAAAATAAAAAAGAAACATACATGTTGAAGGTGATGAAGTTACTATAAAAATTGTGTAATTTCTTAGTTTATATATAGGCATGAGGTATTGCATGTGATAGGATAACAGTCATAATTAGAGTTTTATTAGGATTTGAATTGGAGTGTTAGAATAGTATTAGTTCCGATAACAGTGCTTCTGATAATCAAATTAACTCGATTATTGGGATAGTAATATGTTTCGAAGCTACATAATTTGTTCTTGATTATGATGCATGTAGCTTCTTCCAAAATTTAATATACGTTGTTGCGTGATTGGATATAATTAAATATATATAGCCACCATAATTAACAAACCCATAGAATAAAACTCTTCAACCACTCATTTTGTTGCGTCATTGCGTCATTGGGATTTATATATGAAGTTATTAATCGGGGATTTGCAACAGAAGATATTATTAATCAGATAAGAAATATAAGAACTATAACAAATCCATAGAATAAATCATTAAATTAAATTTAAAAATTATAATTTGATTATAGATAGGATAGTTCAAATTGTATAGGGATATTTTTGTCTAAAAAGATTTTCCCGAACTCGTGCTTTTAAAGGGAGTATATATATGATATGATATGATTATTGTTAACAAAGATTGGGTAGCGGTTAATCAAGGACTTATACTTACTAAATTATCAAATCTATCAAATCCACCAAAATAAGGCCCAAAATTAGTGGAATTAAGTCTACTATTGCATATTATTTTCCCAAATTGTGGTTACGAAAAAATCAACTACCATTGACGCATTTAAAAAAAAATAGAAAATCAAAGCATTGTGATTTTCTAAATATAAAATATTTTATGAAAATAATTTTTTTTACAAATAATTTTTAAAAAGATTATTTTTTGATTGAGCGTATGATGATTGCATTTAATTTGCTCCCTCCCCTCTCTAACCCCCCCAAAAAATTTTGACGTGTGACATTTGTTGATGACTAAGATCAAACAGTCAATAGTATGCAGAAGAGGATAGGTTCGGTTCGGTGTTGATGAAGGGCTGCTTTCTTCCCTGACTATATATCTAGTTCTTGTGTTTGGGTGTCGATCAATTTGCACGTGTAGAAACTCGTAAGAGGGTAGGGATCAGTTCCCACGTTGTACCTCCAACGATCAAGATAGTGGATATGAACTTGAGTAGGAAAAGTTAGGACAACATGCAGAAAAATACTCTAGAGTTTTCTCTTTCTATTTTCCTCCCAAAAAAGGTTCCCCCTAAGTTCGAACAATAACTGTATTTATATCCGAAGCATGAGGGGTTAATTGGTCACTTCGGCTGAGCACAATGAGGCGTTAGCGAAATGCGGGTTGGTAGCTGAGTCAGCTTTTGCTTTACAGGTGTCGGCTGGCGACTGAAGGGTAGGTCATTTCGGCATTAAATGGGAAGTGATCAGTGGCGGGACAGTGACCCACGTGATCCGATGAGTCATGAATAGAATAAAACTCTTCAACCACTCATTTTGTTGCGTCATTGCGTCATTGGGATTTATATATGAAGTTATTAATCGGGGATTTGCAACAGAAGATATTATTAATCAGATAAGAAATATAAGAACTATAACAAATCCATAGAATAAATCATTAAATTAAATTTAAAAATTATAATTTGATTATAGATAGGATAGTTCAAATTGTATAGGGATATTTTTGTCTAAAAAGATTTTCCCGAACTCGTGCTTTTAAAGGGAGTATATATATGATATGATATGATTATTGTTAACAAAGATTGGGTAGCGGTTAATCAAGGACTTATACTTACTAAATTATCAAATCTATCAAATCCACCAAAATAAGGCCCAAAATTAGTGGAATTAAGTCTACTATTGCATATTATTTTCCCAAATTGTGGTTACGAAAAAATCAACTACCATTGACGCATTTAAAAAAAAATAGAAAATCAAAGCATTGTGATTTTCTAAATATAAAATATTTTATGAAAATAATTTTTTTTACAAATAATTTTTAAAAAGATTATTTTTTGATTGAGCGTATGATGATTGCATTTAATTTGCTCCCTCCCCTCTCTAACCCCCCCAAAAAATTTTGACGTGTGACATTTGTTGATGACTAAGATCAAACAGTCAATAGTATGCAGAAGAGGATAGGTTCGGTTCGGTGTTGATGAAGGGCTGCTTTCTTCCCTGACTATATATCTAGTTCTTGTGTTTGGGTGTCGATCAATTTGCACGTGTAGAAACTCGTAAGAGGGTAGGGATCAGTTCCCACGTTGTACCTCCAACGATCAAGATAGTGGATATGAACTTGAGTAGGAAAAGTTAGGACAACATGCAGAAAAATACTCTAGAGTTTTCTCTTTCTATTTTCCTCCCAAAAAAGGTTCCCCCTAAGTTCGAACAATAACTGTATTTATATCCGAAGCATGAGGGGTTAATTGGTCACTTCGGCTGAGCACAATGAGGCGTTAGCGAAATGCGGGTTGGTAGCTGAGTCAGCTTTTGCTTTACAGGTGTCGGCTGGCGACTGAAGGGTAGGTCATTTCGGCATTAAATGGGAAGTGATCAGTGGCGGGACAGTGACCCACGTGATCCGATGAGTCATGAAGACTATCGGGACCAGAGAAATAATGCACCTGCTATGCATTAAATGCGATGCATATATGTAGTCAATGAGGGTAGCTTCGTCGAGAAGTAAAACCATTTCAAGGCGGTTTCAAGAAGTGCTCGGGACGAGTAGTCAAGTAGACTCTTGGCGAGCCGTCCAGGATGAGAAGACCGACTAACACCCCCTTTCGTGTTGGCATGGGAGAATGTCGACTAGACGAAACGAGTGAGTCGGACGATAGGGGATCTGGACCATTCCTTCGAGTGGTGCAAAACGTACAAGGATACATCCATTGGTTCACTAATACGCTGTATGTCCAAGGGTAGGAATACTATAATAGGATCTTTTGTCATTTCTCCATAACACTCCATAACCCCGAGAAAGCATCTAGTGTACTTGATTCATAACATAAATCTGCACTAAAGAGATGCTGGTATAGCCATTTTAGTGATGAAAGATAATCTCCAGTCAATGGCGGACAAGTGTCACACATTATGCGTAATCGAGTCAGTGCTTCAAGATAACGTAAGGCCTAATTCGGTCGACTCGACACGTCGACATCTTGCGAGGATGACTCGAAAGGCGTTACGTGTCGACCTTGACCAAATCGACTGCTTAATCACTCCATTCGATCGACTAATTGGCCGACACCTAGCGAGGGCGACTCAAAAGACCGTACTTCTCGACCACCAAACGAGTAGAAAGGTGACAAAATGCCTCGAGCCCCTCCCGTGCACTGGTGGCCAATCACCTCACAATAAATGTCATTAAATGTATTATGGGCGTCATCATTCCTTTGCCCCCGATAGTCTTTATGACACATCGGACCACATCGATACTGCACACCTCAATCACTTCGTATTAAATACCGAAATGACCTCTCCTCCACTCGTCGGCTGACACCTATAAAGCAGAGGCTGACGTGGCCGCAACCCATACTCAGCTGAAATTACCATTTCTACCATCACTATATATAGGGATATTATTTTCAATAATAGGGGAGGGTTTTTACCTCTATCCACCGTGCTTAAGAATTATTGCAGATTATTTTACATCTCCACTCAAGCAAATCACCGACTTGATCGTCGGAGGAACAACTGGGGAATCCAACCCCGCCCTTTTTACGATTTGTTACTTGTGCAGGGAAGAACAACTTACTCTAGAACCAGACATTCAAAGGGTTAGAGGACCTCCGTTAACTTAATCACTCCTTTCATTTGATTGTTTGATATCAGACATCAACATATGCCAACTATTAAATTTGTACACGAATCCACAAATCTAATAATTGAAGGGTTAATGTCATGATCAGATCCATTAGAGATGTTTTCTCCTATAATCTCTGGCACGTGTGATAGTTACTTAAACACGTCACAGAAAGATGAATAAGGGATAAAATCCCTTCATATTGAATTCAGGATAATATAAAACAAATTCAAATACGTCTACCTCAGAGAATAGTATCTTGATCATTTCATGTATTCATTTTGGATTATAAAGAGTACCTTGGTCCTTGATGCTATGGAATGTCTATGTCAAGTTACAAACCTAGACATCTCCAATCTTCGATCCCACAATCTTGATGGAGGACTAGTCACCAAACTCCACCCAAATACCATCAATAAACACTTTTTGACAGAGTCCATCTCCACTTTAATGGCCTTCAAATAAATGTTTCTGGCTGAAATGATTGATTACCTCAAATCCCCGAAAGAAGAGCACATCAAAACTTTTGAGGAAAGCAATTTCCCAATATAAAGGGAGGTAATTGACCAATGAAATCCAAGCTTGGTTCTGATTGGATTGTTTTCTTTCCTAATTAAAAGTTTTGCGGTTTTTCTATAGAGTGCCTATGGACACTCTATAAGAGAGGAAAGAGAGAGAGAAATGAATGAAGATGGGCCCCCCTAGTTTGCATTGGGGTCACCTCCTTATTTATTTTTCTCTATCTTTCTCCTCTCTTATAGAGTGCCCATGAGCACTCTATAGAAAACCCGAAAGTTTTGAGCCTACAATCTCTTGCAGTTCGGTTGTATAACACTTTACAGTAGAAACTGGCTGCAGTGAAGAGGAGAGTAATTAATCACGTGAAAACAAGCTCCGGTGAGGCAACACCAACTTCATTATCAAATAACAGCAGTAAAAACAAATTATTAAGAGTCTTTCGATGAGCGGAAAACATAACCGTTAAAACGAGTCTCAATGATTTCAGATGTTTATTCCTGGTCGGTGGCTGACGGGGATATAAAAGGAGTACTTAATTGACTGTACGCTCATTAAATCATAAACATCACACTTTCATCTAAGCATTTTATACTTTTGACATAAAATATTAATTCATGACAAAGTCATGCTTCCTCACAAAGTCAC